>NC_081410.1:549765442-550065442 GCF_030272615.1 Cryptomeria japonica | reverse complement strand
CTTATGGGTTGGATATTATTTGTTTGGTCTCAGGCCGACTTGTTTTGTAATTATGTAACTGTTTTATTGTCTGATGGCCAAACTTATTGTTTGTGATCGAGGGTTTGTATATATATGATGTAAGATCTCATTGTAGATCATATGTGAGGATGAAAAGGATGTATAGGAGCGAATAATGTAATAATCATTCATGTAGAGGATTTCGTCGATCATTCGTGATCGAGTTAGGTTTATGTAAGAGGATTTAGTCCTCTGTTATTGAGCTTAACCGGAACTGTACTCAGGCATAGGAGATGATATCATTGCAATTCATTCCTTCTTCTGGATTGTAGTCTGGACTTTTATGTAGACAGTGAGACTCCTTTTGTAATGAGAAGTGTGCTCTAGGCTGTTGGCCTTTCTGCAAGTGCAGACCCCTCATTTGTAATCACATACTTACTGCAGAAGTATTATCTGACTGTGGGTAGGATTCCCACCGTGGTTTTTCCCTTTACCAGGTTTTCCACGTACAAATCTTTATGTCAATGTGGATGGTATTTATTCTCTGATTATTGCTTGTATGTAATTGATATATGTGCTATCTCGGTAATTGGTCTATGCATTCTGGTATTGATATTTTGGGTTCTGGTATTAAAGTTTTAATTGTTTAAGGTTTTGGTAATCTGGTGACAACTAATTCACCCCCCCCCCCCCTCTTAGTTGTCTTCCAGTTATTTGAAATGTCTAACAATTGGTATCAGAGCTCTGGTCCTCTTTGTAGAAGCTTAACCACTTGAGAAAGATCCTATGGTGACTAACAGTTCAAGTTCATCTAGTTCATCTACTGCTATCTTTCAGAGAGAAATTCCTAGGCTTGATGGAACAAATTATAGAGGATGGAAAATTCGGATGGAGACTCATCTGAGATGTCTTGGTAAGGAAATTTGGGAAATCATAGAGAATGGAGTTACTCCTTTTAATCTGGCATCTGGCAATCCTCCTCCGGCAAACTTGGATAAGGAGCTTGAGAATGATTGTAGAGCTAGAGAAGCCCTCTTGTGTGCACTTTTTGATCAGCAAATAATGGGATTAACTGACAAAACAACATCAAAGGCTGTATGGGACAAGTTGGAGACTCTTAATGAATGTGACCCTACTGTTAAGATTGCTAAACTTGATAGTTACCAGGTGAGATATGAAAACCTAAAGATGGAAGAAGATGAAAGGATTACTGCATTCATGGAAAGGGTAAATGAAATTGTTATGGGAATTCAATGTTGTGGTGGATCTTTGAGTGAAGATGAAATAGTTTCTAAAATTCTGAGAGATTTACCACCGGTTTACAAGATGAAGGCTACTGCAATTAATGAATTAAGAACAATGACTAATACTTCTGTCAACAGAGATACCTTGGTTGGGAAATTATCTGCTTTTGAGCTTGAAGGATTTGAACCTTCTAGAGTTGTGAAGTCTGAACCTTCTTTTCATGCATCTACATCATCAACTAGAAATCAAGATTGGAAAACTTTATATGCAAAGGAATTGGATGATATGAAGAGAGAAGATGAAGAATTTCAGAAACTTGAAGTCCTATTTTCTAGAAGAGTACCTAAAGGACCGATAGGAAGTAAGTATGAAGGAAAAGCACCTTTTAAATGTTTTGCATGTAATAAGATAGGTCATTTTGCATCTAGATGTCCTGAAAGGAATTCAAGATTTGAAGAAAGAGATAGAAGATCTTTTAAGCCTAACCCTGGATATCAGAACAAGTATAAGTACAGGGAAAACAAAGATAAATCATGCTACGTTGCGGATGAGGAAGGTGTGATTGATTCTGATGATGAACCGACACAAGACTCTGCTAGTGGTTTCGGAAATGGAAAGGAATGGGTGTTCCTGGATATCGAGGAAGATGTTTCGGCACTAGAAGAGAATGTACCTAAAGAGAAGGCACTTGTTGCTAAAACTGGAGATAAGGATGAATGGGTAATTGATAGTGGATTTTCACATCATATGACTGGAGATAAAAGGAAGTTTCTATCTTTGCAAGAATTTGATGGCAGTTTGGTTAGATTTGGAGATGACAAAGCATGTATGATCAAAGGAAAAGGAACTATATCATTAGATGGTAAGCACAATACTGATAATGTTTATTATGTTGAAGGCTTAAGGCATAATCTTTTGACTGTAGGACAATTGATGGATAAGGGATTTCAATTACAATTCAAGGATGGAAAATGAAAAATAATTAATAGATCTGGATTGGAGATTGCAATTGGTACTCAGACAAAAGGTAATATATTTCATTTGAATTCTAGTGAGAAGACATGTTTGATTGCACAAATTGATGAGAGTTGGTTATGGCATAAAAGGTTGTGTCATGTGAATTTTGATTGCATGGTAAAGATAAGTTCAACTAAGGCAATTAGAGACATACCTAATATTGTGAAGCCCTATAATCCGATATGTAAAGAATGTCAAATGGGAAAATAGGTCAGAACCTCTTTTAAGAGTATACAAGACAAATCTAATGATGTTCTTGATCTTATTCATATTGATTTGTGTGGTCATGCTATAATTAAAAGTTTTCAAGGTGATAGATATTTTATGCTAATCATTGATGATTATTCTAAAATGATGTGGGTTACTTTTCTAAGGGAGAAATCTGAGGCTTTTGAAAAGTTTAAAATCTTTAAAGCTAAAGTTGAAACTGAGACAGGGTTGAAGATTAAGTGTTTAAGGTCAGATCATGGTGGAGAATTCACATCTGGTGAGTTTAATAACTTTTGTTAGAAGTATGGCATAAGGAGACAATTTTCTGCTAACCTAACACCTCAGCAGAATGGAGTTGTGGAAAGGAAGAACAGAACTATCTTGGATGCTGCTAGAACCATGATGATGGAAGCTAATTTACCTCATATCTACTGGAGAGAAGCAGTAAGCACAACAGTTTATACATTCAACAGAGTACATATCAAAGGAGAAACCGGTAAGACACCTTATGAATAATGGTTTGGCAATACACCTACAGTTAAGCATTTCACAATCTTTGGTAGTAAATTTTATATCGGGAGAGATGATTTTATTGGAAAATTTAATCCTAGATGTGATGAAGGAATATTTCTTGGTTATTCTAATGAAAGCAAAGCATATAGATGTTATAACAAGAGATTGCAGAGAATTGTGGAGAGTGCTAATGTCAAGGTGGATGAGCTAAATAAAAGTCAAATCAGAATTTATGAGCAAGAACCGACAGTGGAAATGATCATAACTGAACTAGTAATACCTTTACCAGAATAGAATGTTGAACCAGTTACTCCAGCAGTATCAGAAAATTCAACAGTAACTGAAGAACAGGGAAGAGGAATAGAGAGAGAGAAGACTCCTAGGTATGTAAGGTTGAATCATTTAGAAGATCAGATCATTGGGGATAAGAAAAATGGAGTGATGACAAGAAGGAGATTTGCAGCTAATGAGGTATGTTTAATTTCTCAAGTTGAACCAGTATCAGTAATTGAAGCATGTAAAGATGAATGTTGGATGAAAGCTATGGAGGAAGAATTAGATCGAATAGAAAAGAATAACACATGGATTTTAGTTCCCCGACCAAAAAATGAGAATGTTATTGGAACTAAATGGGTTCTTAGGAATAAACTAAATGAAGATGGACAAGTTGTAAGGAATAAAGCTAGATTGATTTGTAAAGGATATTCTCAGAAGGAAGGAATTGATTATGGTGAAACTTTTGCACCTGTAGCTAGGATTGAAGC
Source organism: Cryptomeria japonica (assembly GCF_030272615.1). NCBI lineage: Eukaryota > Viridiplantae > Streptophyta > Pinopsida > Cupressales > Cupressaceae > Cryptomeria > Cryptomeria japonica. The sequence goes on along the minus strand of NC_081410.1, from coordinate 550,061,693 downwards.
TGTAAGATTATTTCTTTCCTATGTTGCACATACAAACTACAAGGTTTATCAGATGGATGTTAAGTGTGCCTTTCTGAATGGGGATCTTGATGAAGAAGTTTATATTGAGCAACCTGATGGTTTTTCACTTTCAGATGATAAAAATATGGTTTGCAGGCTAAAGAAAGCCTTATATGGATTAAAACAGGCACCTAGAGCTTGGTATGCAAGGTTGGATAAATATCTTTTGAAGCTTGATTTCACTAAAGGTAATGCTGACAGTAATCTATATTATAAAGTCATTGATGATGATATATTGATTATTGAATTTTTTGTTGATGACATTATTTTTGGAGGTGAAGATAAATAGTGCATGGAGTTTTCTAACAATATGGAGAAAGAATTTGAAATGTCTATGATTGGGGAAATGAATTTTTCGTAGGTTTGCAGATTGCTCATACTGATAAAGGTATTTTCATCTGTCAAACTAAGTATGCTAGGGAATTGTTGAAGAAATTTGGCATGGAAGACTCTAAACTAGTAAGTACTCATATGGTCACAAGTGAGAAATTGACAAGAAAAGATGAATCTGCACCGGTAAATCCTACAAGATACAAGTATATGATTGGAGGTCTTCTATATTTGACTCAGACTAGGCCTGATATAATGAATGTTGTTTGCATTGCATCAAGATATCAAAGTGATCCTTGAGAAAATCATGAGAGTGTGGTGAAAAGGATTTTTAGATACTTGCAAGGTACATCTGAATATGGTTTGTGGTACCCTAAGGATGATGACTTTAGTTTATGTGCATATATAGATGCAGATTGGGCAAATGATGTTGATTACCGAAAAAGTACTTCTAGTGGAGCTTTCTTTCTTGGAAAGAAACTTATTTCATGGATCTACAAGAAACAATCATGTACTTCTTTATCTATTGTTGAAGTGGGGTATGTTGTTGTTGCTACTAACTGTACACAAGTTATATGGATGAAGCAAATGTTGAAGGATATCAAATTGCATTGCAATGGACCAGTAGTTATTCGCTGTGATAACTCTGCTACTATAGACATATCAAAGAATCCGGTATTTCACTCTAAGACAAAGCACATATCTATCAAGTATAACTTTTTGAAGGAGAAGGTGGAAGAAAATAAGGTTAGACTAGTTTATGTGAACACTAAAGAGCAGATTGTGGATATCTTCACTAAACCTTTGCCTAAAGAATCGTTTGAGTACCTTAGAGATAGATTAGGGGTTTATGCCCCTCTGGAAAGAACTAATTGATACTATTTAGCATCAGTCTGGTATGCATTATCAAAGATATTATTCATTCTGAATTGATGTGGGGATGCTACTACTCAGGGGGTATAGTTAGTTTTGTGATTCAATGGTTTATGTTTTTGCTTTGATATTTTTGTCAGATTTCTGGCATTGATGTCAAAGGGGGAGAGATACTCATGTGAAAAACTTAAGGGATATATACATTAGGGGGAGAAATTTCAGAACTTCATTGCTATATTCTTTTGTGGGAGAACTATTTGGCATTTCTTGGCACTTGGATGTTTTTCACATCTAGTATTGCCATCAATGCCAAAGGGGGAGATTGTTAGCAATTTGGAGGAATTGATTATGTTTTGCATTGATGTTTTGTCATTGATGTCAACACTAGCTATTTTGGATGCTTTACCGGTATCCTTTTGTTCCCGGTAGGTTGTTTGGTTTCTAGTTGGATTAGATCGTGATGATCTGATATTCCCCGGTATGTTTTGGCTTATGGAATTGGCTTAGATATGCTACTCAGATTCATGTTCATTCAGTTGGTTTTGATCTGGTGATCAGATGCTATCCTGTATGTTGGTAAGCTTGGTTTATTGATCCAGTGAGGGTTTCACCGGTAGAGCTTTGTTGAAGATCTTTGACGTTATGCATAAGTGGAGTTGGTGCAGCTTCTAGTAGAGATTCAGGATGCTGATGGTGATCGTGTTCAAGGCTTGGTTGATTGGGATCATTTCTTTAGCATGTGTAGACCTAAATTGGGTCCCGGTTTATCTAGGTTATGAACTGGCTTAATGTAACGTGTTGATTGGACCTCTCGATGTGTTTCCGAGATATCTTATGGGTTGGATATTATTTATTTGGTCTCAGGCTGACATGTTTTATAATTATGTAATTGTTTTATTGTCTTGTGGCTGACCTTATTGTTTGTGGTCGAGGGTTTGTATATATATGATGTAAGATCTCATTGTAGATCATATGTGAGGATGAAAAGGATGTATAGGAGCAAATAATGTAATAATCATTCATGCAAAAGATTTGGTTGATCATTGGTGACCGAGTTGGATTTATGTAAGATGATTTAGTCCTCCAGTATTGAGCTTAACCGAAACTTTACTCAGGCATAGGAGGTGCTATCATTGCAGTTCATTCCTTCTTCCGGATTGTAGTTTGGACTTTTATGTAATCAGTGAGAATCCTTTTGTAATGAGCAGTGTGCTCTAGGTTGTTGGGCTTCCTGCAAGTTGCAAGCCCCTCATTTGTAATCACATACTTACTGCAGAACTATTATCTGATTGTGGGTAGGCTTCCCACCATGGCTTTTCCCTTTATCGGGTTTTCCACGTACAAATCTTGGTGTCATGTGGATGGTATTTATTCTCTAATTGTTTCTTGTACTTAATTGATATATTTGCTATCTCGGTAATTGGTTTATGTATTCCGATATTGATCTTTTGGGTTCCGATATTAAAGTTTTAATTTTTTAAGGTTCTGGTAATTTAGTGACGATTGATTCACCCCCCCCCCTCTCAGTTGTCTTATGGTTATTTGAACTATCTAATAGTGGGCTACAAGGTGTATCAATCTAGCAGGTAGAACTCAGTCTTTGGTAATGCTATATTCTCTGCATATCAGATGCTCAAGGATATTAAAGGTATAATATGTGTTTAGTACTCCTGAGTGAATTGTTAAGCAACTTGAAGAAAATAAAACAGGACAAGAAACACACCTTCAAGTTTGGATCTTTAATTGTGTGCTTATCTCTCTACTTCTTGAATGAGATCCCTAGAATTGGTAAAGTCCAATGGGCTTATGACAAACCGGTGGCGATGCAAATCAAGGAAGGGTTGTTGGGTATAGGCGACAATAAAATGAGAATATCTACTTTATGGGGCTATTTCAAGAACTTCCAAGCCTTTATGAAAACTAGAGAAAGAATTCCCAAAGAAATAGTAGAGAAGTATGAGAAGACAATTTGTTTTATGGTTGATAAGGATTAGTTCCATATGGAGGTAGTTGAACCAAGAAGAGTCTGGATCATGCCCATGGGGTATTAGGCTGATGCTATCATGCTTGATGCGTATGCTCAACACCTATTGAGAAAACTGGTAGATCAAAAGGAGCAAAGATTTGGCACATTTAAGGAGAAATATTTAGACTTGCATAAGAAGTTCACTGAGGCCGAAAGGAAGGGGAAAGTGATAAAAGAGGTCATGGAACTTGCTCAGCAAATGGGTATTGCCAGAGAAGCAATGCAGAAGGCAAGGAGAAAAACATTCTGAAGGAGGAAGCTGTGGTAAAGCCACAAGCTAAATTGGCTCCTCCCAAGCAATCCAAGGCCAAGCCTAGCAAATTTGCACCTACCTTCGGTATGTAGAAACTGGTACCTCCACCTAAACTGAAACCAACGGCATCTACCCGTGCAAAAGAGAAAAGGAAGAAGGAGAAATCTACAAGGCAATATGTTGTAGCAGAAGAGGAAACAGTGTCAGATGAAGAGGTGAGGCAATTAAATAAGATTGCCACCTATGCAAGGGTAGTTTGGAAGCCTACATCTGGTGATGCTCCTCCTACCAAGAAAGCTAAGTCTCAAGAAGAGCCATCCGGAAAGGCTAGGGAAATCAAGAAGGAGAAGTCAAAGATAGATGAATCCCTCAAGTCTGGTAAGATTGAAGGCTCCTTTACTATTGTACCCCCATTACAAAAGATTGTAGATACAATAGTAAATAAAGGAAATTTGTCAAAAATTTATGTATATTATGAGAATTCTTCTAAGAAAGTGCAGAGAGCTATTGAAGAGGCAATTGTACATTATATGAATTCTTTTAGTAAAGATTTGATTGAATTATCATCTCTTATTCTAAAAGAGTTGTATGGTATCTTGGATGCCCAACGACACACAACCAGTGTTGAAGATGAAATGTTGAAAGAATTTACATTAGTAAAGCTATGTCCAGAAATAACTAGAGAAGATATACCAAGAATTTTGGGACTTGCAAAGGAAAACTTCCAGAGCAAGCATAGAGTGAATAAGATAATGTTCAGGAAAGTAGATGAAGTGGTAAAAGACATAGAAGGTATTTTGAGAAATTTTTTGAAAGAAAATAACTATCAAGTTTTTACGAAGATCCATGTATAGACAAAAGTTCAACAAGATCAACCAACTGCACAGATAAATCGGGTTGAACAGGAAATTCCAGTTGATGCCTATGATGATCAAGCAGTTGATAACTCTGGTGATGCTACTTAGGATCCTCCTGAGATAGAAATAATTACAAAAATGATAGCATCTAGGAGTTAGGTGAAGAAAGAAAGGGTGATAGAGGTGGTGAGAAAGGTGAAGAGGATGTAAATATAGAACTGGTGAAGGAGAAGGGTGAAGGGAAAACTAATAAAGCTTCAGCAACCATGACAAAAGTTACTATCCTTGATAAAGGAAAGTATATTGCAATTGAGGATGATCTTTCTCATGGTCTGGTAGAGTTAAGAACCTTGTCCCCTCTTCAAGCACTCAAATTGGCCACCCTTGCGTAGATCAAGGCCAGTGAGGACTTAGTCAAATCCGCTTTTGAAGAGAAAGAGGTGATATATTTGGCAACTGCAGTTTTGGAAAAAGTTTTGTCTAACCTTAAGAAAATTTCAAATGACTCAGGCCCTCTGGTAAGCTTAAAGAGATGTTATATATAAAGTAGAATCTGATTTTGTATCATTAGAAAAAGTTGTAGATGTAAAGGTTTTGAATAAGTTCAATGAGATGAGGCTTCAAACCTATTTGAAGACAATTGAAGTTGATAGGGAAGTTTTGAAGATTGTGGTAAAGAGTGTAGAGGATGCATTAGATGAAGTCAGAAAAATATTTAAATCATTTCTATTTTTCCCCAAGTTTACTGCAGATATTGATAAGCAAATAAGAGATTTTCAAGGGAAGCTTGAAAGTATTGGTCATTCATTAATCCCTCATTCAATTTTTCCAAGTTCCCTTGAAGCCCAAATAATGGATTTTACTGACAAAATAAAGGGCTTGAATAAATAAAAAGAGCAAGTGTTGAGCGAAGTAGGAGAACTAAGAAGTCTGATCACTCCCCGAATGGACACCTTACTTGGAGCTCAGCAGGATGCAGTCGGTGCTTTAGGTAAACCAGTGTCATTTGATCTCAAAGGTGTTGAAGTCCATGCATACATGTTTAGTGCTCTGATTAATGTTTTACATTGTTTCTTGAGAGAATGGAATGGGTACTTGCAATCCTTTAAGGTACCTATGCAGACATTGTTAACTTCATGTAAATTATTGCATTCATTTGTACATAAGTTTTAGTGAATCCCTACCCTTTTCCATTGATGTCAAAGGGTGACAGAGAGTTGGAGAGATTAGTGAAAAATGATTCTTATTCTTAGGGGGAGTCAGTTGAGTGTACAAATTTCAGATTTTCGGATTACTTGCAGTTTTTGGAGTTTTGGGACGCTTATCATTTTTTACAGTGTTGCCATCAATGCCAAAGGGGGAGATTGTTGGAATAAGACACTATTGCGGTGATGCTACAGTGAAGATTGGTGATGTCTAGTGCATGATATTTCTTAGGATTTGTCATTGATGGCAACTCGGCCTACTGATCTTATCTAGTATGGAGTTTTAGATATCTAGATGTCCTGAGGATGTTTTGATGATCTGAGTTAAGTTTACTGAGTATGAGAAGAAGATTATCATAAAATACCACCCTCCAGTGTTGATTCTTTACCATGTTAGAAGGTTTGGTATCTACTAGAGCAGTAAAACAGGGTTATCTTCGTTAGTGATGATGTAACGTGTCGACCGCATTCTTTGAGCTAATTCTGGTGGTTGTTGGTAAGTTAGAGGTAATTGGACCAACTTATGGAAAGCATGTGATCATATGTTTTGGATCCAGAATATGGATTTGTGAAGATTTGAGCCGACTTCAAGCTACACGTTTCATATTCTGATATTTTGGGAAGTTGACTTGTAGAAGATCAGTTTTGTTAATGTGGATATATAAGATCGACTCCGTTAAAGAATTTGTGTGTGGATATGATGTGCGACATAATTTTGGGAGCAACTGAGCATAGTTTCACATGCACACATTGAGTTTTGTTGATCTAGTAATCAGTGGCAAGGCAAAACAACAACAACGGATCACTTTGTGCCTAACCAAGACTGTTATTTGGCATAGTCAAATGCTTTTCTTCATTTCATTACTCATTGTAATCATTTTGTATTAGCTTGTAAGGAAGTGAGCCTTTTGTTGGAATCCAAGAACACTAAGAAGGGGGGGTGAATCAGTGTTCTATCGGAATGATCAATTTTAACCTTATTATAACATACATTCACCAATCGGTATACTGGTACATATATAATTGAAAGAAGTAAAGAAATCAATGAACCAATCACACAAATGAATACCATGACACAAAGAATTTATACGTGGAAAACCTCAAAGAGGAAAAACCACGGTGGGATTTGTGACCCACATTATCAATCCACAGGCCATATGAAAAGATATTACATAATATGGGGGCCTGCACATGCAGGAAGGCTTACCACCTAGAGAACACTTCTCAACACAAAGAAGTCTCACTAACTAGAGTCATTTTGAATAATAAAACATAAAACTGAACTCATTTAATGCATCCGCTATGCATGATAGAGTTCCGATTCAAGCCCTGATTGTTCCAGTTCTGTAACCTCAAACCCTTACCGGAATAACCTTCACATCCAAAATCATCTACAAGTCATTACACAATATTGATATCATACATAAATTACCTCATACACATGATTTTCACATTATTAACAACACCTCATACTCCTATATCAAAAATGATCTAATCAACTGACCTATATACCCTTACAATCCTTCATGACTCATGTCGGCTTACATAGATAATACAAAAATGATTATACATGTCGACTCATTACATATATACATAAATAACAAAATGAATTATTGATTTCCATATCTCCCAATAATGTCGGTCTCCTATACCGATACCCTATTTGTAAATCATGTCGACCTTCAATGTCAGTATCCATAGAGTCCTTCCTACCGGTGAAGATACCTGTCGGTGTTGGTGAAGTAACTGTCGGTAAAGAAACAAACCAAAGAATGAGGCCGGAACATGTTTCCATCAATGACAACATATGAAACCAATAAAATGAGTGTCAACTGCCAATAATCTCCCCTTTTGGCATTGATGGCACCACTCATGTGAAAAATGATATGGCACCACTCATGTGAAAAATGATAATGGTTTCCATCTGTCGGTTTCATCCTAAGATTGCTCCACTTGAGCTGAATATTCATCTGTAACTATGATTTGTACAAATACTTCATATCTCTTGATGTCGAGGATTTATTTTTCACGTATACCTCCCCCTTTGACATCAATGCCAAAAAAACACCAAAAACCGAGATGAAAAATGAAATTTTGTACAAAGAATGTGTCCCAAAACACCTTACCAGAGCTGAATATACTTGAAAATTTCCGGATAGGCTTTCTCCAAAAGCTCTAGATAAGTGTCCCAACTGGATTTGAATGTGTCGAAAATTGATACAAGTCCATTAAGCAGATGAGCATGGGACTCTTTCTCCTTAAGCTCTATCGGTGTGGACTTACCAACCATATCAATGCATTCCTTCTTATGTACACTCAAGGAGTCCAACCGGGGACTCACCAATCCTCTGAGCCCTTTAGCTCTCCTTAAGATTTTGTCTTTATCCCTTTCAAGAGCTGAAATTTGAGCTTCTAATACCAAAATTTGTCCATCAATAGATGTAGTCAAATAATTGGAACCATCAAAAGAATTGACTATACATACAATTTTATCTTGAGAGTCTTTAATCCCTTTATCTATATCTACAGTAAGTAATCTGGTGTTACAACATACTCTATATATATTTGTGCATTGCCTTAAAGCATTATCAATTAACTTTAGTTTGTCAGTAATCTCTTTCTTCTCTGATTCAATCAATTGATCAAAAGTGGCTCTCTTGGCTTGAGTGAATCTTTGCAATGCCTATCAGTTAGATATTTGCTACAGTGATTGAAAATCCCTAGAAATGTGCTCAGTAATTATTTTGAGCTTGCTGGATGGACTTGATCCTTTGTCAAACTAGCACTCTGGGACAAGTCTATGCAATATTGGAATTGACTGATCAATTATTCCTTTGTCCACTGATCCTTCCTTCATCATCTTTTGAGTAGTCATCATCATGAGCTCAGTAGAACTCATCTTAGTTATGCTCTTCTTCTCTACGCAGGAGGTGTTAATTGACAACAAAGATGTGATTTCTACTGGTTCCCTACCGAATTCCTCTCCCTTTTCCTTTGATGGTTTAATACCTTTAATAACATCCTCTTTTGCACTGGTGGCTTCAACACTTGGTGTAGTATCAGTTACTGTAGGTTCCACATTAACTATATCCTTAGCCTGTACATTCTGATCCAGAGGACTATTGTCCTCAACATCTGTAACATGTACATTCTATGAATTTGTCGGTATATGTACATTATCTACTCCTGGTGGTATCTCCTCTTTGTCCTGTACATTTGATTATGTTGTTGGCTCTACATCCAATGCCTTAGTAGCTTTCAAAATTGTAGGTGGGGTACCTACTATACCTTTGCCTTTCCCTTCAGCCGGAATGTCAGTAGTCTCAGTCTTGGCTTTCGGTGAAGAGAAGAAACGAGGATTGTCAACAAATAATTGAACCCATGCCTTGTGAGTTTTTGTAATTATTTCATTAACCTTGTCTGCCATAAGACTAATTATCTTGTGCTTGCTGTGGAAAATTGTTTTGTCTACAACTTCAAGGGTCATATCCAACTCATTTGGAGTAATTGAACCACATGTAGTTAATAACTCTTGAATTTTTATGCACTTATCCTCCTCCATAGCAGATAGTCTCCTAGCATCTAGATTGTCATACAGTTGTGTCAGTATTTGCTTCTCAATTTCTAACAAAGCCTTCTTAAATATATCTAGGTATAACAAAACTTTTTCCTCAATTTCTTTCTGCTCATCATCATCTAAGTGATCATAATAATATTATACATATATTTTAACATACCATCCTTAGTGATTTCATCTATTAGTTCTGCACAAGTCTTGGGAGGGATTATAGATACATTATCGGATACAATAGCAAGGTCTATGTCATCCTTCTTATTTCTTCTGCCGGAACCGGATGGTGTAGAAGGTGTAAGATATGTTTCCTTTGGAGCTCTTTTCTTTTCAGGTTTGTTGGCCGATACCTTGATTGTGACCTTTCTTACTGGTTGCTTCCTTGATTCCTTAGACTCCTCACCTTTCTTCCTCAATACCCTCTTGAACGCTAGTGGAGTGTCATCTTCAATTTCATAGTATGATGGAATAGGCTCAATGAAGATTTTAGGCTCTTTCCTCTTCCTTCCTTTTGTCGGAACAACATCCATTAAGGCCTTGATGTTCTGGGATACTTGTTCAACAAATTTGTTGGCCTTACCTTGTTGTTTCTCCCTCTTCTTCCGATTGAATTCAGTTTGAACCTCTTGCTTCTTTTTCTTTGCAGTACCAAAAGACTTTTCAGCCTCATCAATAGGAGCATCAATCAACATTTTAGCATAAGCATCAATAATCTCAGCATCAACCTCATACCCCATCTCCTCTATCCATATCTTTTGGGGTTTAACTGCTTCCATTAAGGTTTCATCCTTTTTAACCATAAAGCAGATCTCGGTTGAGTATTTCTCAACAATGTGTTTAGGAAACCTCTCCCTAGATTTCATTGCTTTCCAAAATGCCTTGAAATAACCCCAAACCTTATCATCTCGCTAGCTACCCAAGCTCGAAATAGATTTCTTCAATTGTCTACCTATCAGGATATCAAATTCCCACTGTCTCTTCCCAAAACTAGGAGTTTCATTAAGAAAAAATAGTATCAAGCAGACAATGAGATTTCCATATCAGAATATCCCCTTTTTCTCTCCTTTAATCTTTCCAAGATTAATTAACAACTCATCATTCATCCATCCACAAAGATCTATTTTCTCATTTTCTCTCATAATCTTATTTGTGGCATATATGCAAGAGCTAGAAACAGAATTGAGATGATTGGATTGAGTTACCTTATACCCAATGATCATGCTGCCAAATCTAATGTCTCGGTTACTAATGGTACTGACCCTCATTGATCGTCGGTCTAAAGTTGCGTCGGTGTGTTTGTTAACTTGATCATTTGAAATCTTTTTCTCCGAATGCTGACCAATCTGCGGCAAATCGGTGATGGCCCTAATGGACTCCTTCATGATCTTATATGGCTTGTCCAACCAAATGAACTCTACTCAGTACATATCGAATGATTTCATCTTCAAATTCAGAGATATCAAGAATGCCAATAAACCCTAGATCCTCAATGTGCTTATACTTGGGTTTGATCTTTTCGGAGTCACCCATCAACTCATTCATATACATATTCTTGATGTCACTGGTACCCAGATCCTCAATGTGGCAGTCAATATATGCTCTAACGTCTTCCACATAAACAAATCCTTCTGGAACACGTGAAAATGCACCAACCGAATCATCCAAGGTGGCAATATGCGAGCATTGCTTGAAAATTAACCTGGGATGATCCTTAACCTCGATAACAGTAGGATTTGCAATGAAAGTAGGTGCAGAGGATGATCTAGCTTCCATGATGAAATATGATTGCGATAAATACCTGAAAAATGGTTATCGGTGAATAACCCTAGATAATTATTCCGAGAGCTGGTGGAATCGCTGATGAAGATTTTTTATCGCATTGAATCTCCTTAGACTCACTCTATATTGCTCTAAATGCAAGGTGACCAAAATGAAGTGGATTCAACCTTTTAACCTTTGAAAAACCCTAATCCGTCATTCATATGAATGACTTTCGATGGAACATACCAGATCTCGGTCGAACATCTTGATGTTGGAGAAACCTTTTCCAATGTCTGGAACATCTTCTAGATCTCCTTCCCATGGCTTATGCAATATTTTCATGAAATTTGCCTACCCCTAAGGCGTCTACCTCAGTTACCGGATGAGCTTCCTACCGGTGCAGGAGCAATCTCCTCTATCGGTTGAGTAACAAGAGCAATTCCATCTGTTGATTGACCATCTGACTTCCTGACCCATTTCTTGGTATGATCTTTTCGGATTTCATTGATCTTCTCTTTTCCTTTATCATTTGATCCATCATTTCTAACCGTTGGATTTTGCTTCTACAAAACTTTGCTATGTGTCCAATCTTGTTGCATGCATAACATGTAACATTGTTCTTTTGAATTGTTTTTCTATAACTAGTATAATTGCTTGACATGCACTTATTAGCCATATGTCCAAATTTTCCACATGCATGACATCCAACATTCATTCTTCAATCTTTTGTCTTATGACCATACTTATTGCATTTAGAACATTGACCGGGAGTAGAATTATAGTTTCGATTTTCTCTATTTCTATATTGCCTAGCCATGTGACCAAATTTATTACAAACAAAACATATACCATTGAATTTGTAATCATTGAGTTGCCTTTGTAGTATCTTTTGGTTTTGATCTTCATTTGCAGTACTAGAACTTTGACCTTGTTCAAATCCAAGTCCACTGGAATCCCCATTCTGTCTTTGGCTTTTCAATAATTCATCAAGCTGTGTTGAACTAACCTTGAATTTGTCCTTGTACTCACTTGCAATAGTCAGATCATCTCTTATAATTATCATATGTCTTTCAAGTTCTTGTTCATTGCTTTGGGATTGCATTATTTTTTTTCTCAACATATCATTTTCATGAGCCAACCAAATGCATTATTTAGATTTGTCTTTCAGAGATCTCCCAAGGTTTTCTTCATTCATCTTTCGGTCTTCAATCTCCTTTGACATCATCATAATTAGGGCTTGCATTTCATTCCTCATGACCATATTCTCTTGACTTAGCTTCTGACATTTTTCATTAAGGGTATCTTTCTCTTCATTATCCCAATTTTGCAGAAGTTCCATCCTTCTAGCTTGAATTGATGACAATATCTCCTATAGGATAAGAATGAATTCCTTTGCAGAATTTAATTCCTCTTGTACCTTTAGGTTCTTTATCCTTTCAACATCATAATCTTCAAGTGCTACCTCAAGTTGCTTCTCCATACTCATATCCATGGATTCCAGATTTGGGATCTTCCTCAGGCTGTTAGACTTCCTCCGAGACACAAGGCTCTGATACCAATTGTTGGAATCCAAGAACACTGAGAGGGGGGGGGGGGGGTGAATTAGTGTTCTATCAGAATGTTCAATTTTAACCTTACTATAATATGCATTCACCAACCGGTATATCAGTACATATATAATTGAAAGAAGTAAACCAATCAATGAACCAATCACACAAATGAACACCATAACACAGAGAATTTACACATGGAAAACCTCAAAGAGGAAAAACCACGATGGGATTTGTGACCCACAATATCAATCCACTGGCCATATGAAAAGATATTACATAATATGGGGGCATGTACATGCAGGAAGGCTTACCGCCTAGAGCACACTGCTCAAAACAAAGGAGTCTCACTGACTACAGTCACTTTGAATAATAAAACATAAAATTGAACTCATTTAATGCATCTGCTATGCCTGATAGAGTTCCGGTTCAAGCTCTGACTATTTCGATTTTGTAACCTCAAACCCCTACCGGAATAACCTTCGCATCCAAAATCATCTACAGATCATTACACAATATTTATCTCATACATAAATAATCTTCGCATTACTAACAACACCTCATACTCCTATATCAAAAGTGTTCTAATCAACTGACCTATATACCCTTATAATCCTTCATGACTCATGTCGGCTTACATAGATAATACAAAAATGATTATACATGTCAGCTCATTACATATACACATAAATAACATAATGAATTGCCGATTGTTGGATCTCTTAATGATGTCAGCCTCCTATACCGGTACCCTCTTTGTAAATCATGTTGGTATCCATAGAGTCCTTTCTACCGATGAAGATACCTGTCGTTGTCAGTGAAGTACCTTCCACTAAAGAACCAAACCAAATAATAAAGCCGGAACATGTTGCCATCAATGACAACACATGAAACCAATCAAACGAGTGTCAATTGCCAACACCTTCCTCCGCGTTGTAGTCCCTTTGTAATTGAACAGTGAGCTCTAGGTAGTGTGCCTGAATGCATGTGCATTCCCCTCATGTAATATTTTTTTACTAGTGGCAATAGTATAATAATATTGTGGATTCAAATCCCACAGTGGTTTTTCCCTTGTTGAGTTTCCACGTAAAAATATTGGTGTTATGGTTCTATGCATATTTGCTTTGTGTTTATACATCATAGTTTATGTTATTATCATCCAGTGGTTAAAGAATCAGATTAAAAAATTTATATAATTGGAACACTGATTCACCCCCCCCCCCCCCTCTCAGTGTTTATTGATTCCAACGGTATCTTCTTTTATATCTTCTTAATATATCTTTGTGCATATAAATGATGTGTTTAGAACATATCAAATGAAAATGGTTGGTAAGTATAAGCATCCTAATCTATGCAATTCTCTAGTACTTGATGGTATTCATGTTAATTTTGACCTCTTTATGAGTGGAATTTTGGGTTGGAATCATGAGAATAAAAACAATTTTTTACATACACCAAAATATAACTAGAACTATATTGAGAAAGTTCATTTTTAGATGAAAAGTTTCAAGGATGAAAACTCATAGATTTATAATGACGAAAGAAAGAAAACCTTATGAGTTCAAGATGGCTAAGGATAAAAGCCTTATTAAATAAAGGAGTGATTCACATTTGGAGGTCATGTTTAAGCTTTACTAGTGGATGACATCAATGATAGTAAGATAATATGACACTTATAATTACTACGAGAGAAGATATTATTCTAGAGGTATTTATGGTGTTGTTTACTCTCCAAATTAAGCTTGACTAAATTGTAGAAGGGTGTGAATGTCAATCGAAGTCCCACTATTATGCCAAAAATATTGAATTAGTGTTATGTACTTATTTATTTTTATAACTATAAAAAAATGGATAATGGACTTGTTGGAAACTTGTGTTGTGTTGTGTTCTCATTGATGTCAAACCTGATATCATTGATACCAACCTAATTGGTGTTGTCATTATTGTTGTTTAACCATGTGGATATTGTGGATAATCTATAAATGAGTGTTTAGATGGTTTTATGTTGTCTGGTGGTGATATTAAGTATGAGGTGATTTCAGAAGGCTACAGTAGTGGAAGTTTCAATATGAAGGAAAGAGTATTTAATGTCTTTATGGAAGAATGATCTACATTCCTCTAGTTCTTGATGATGATGGCTTGCAATTCTATATATAATGTCTACGTCCTATGGATGTTGCACTATCATATTTTTCAATTTCTTAGTTGCTCAATTTATGAAGTTGGTTGTGGTGATTTGTTGATAGTGAGTTTGTTTATCAAGATTGGTCTGGAGAATACCTTGCATTTCTCTTCTACAGTGATTCAAGTATTGCAGCTTGGAGGACACATTCATATACTTCGAGCAATGTTACAGTTCAAGTTTCTAGTGTTGGTTTGATTGACAAGTGAAATTATGTTATTTTGTGTTCAGTGTTGTCAGTTGTGTTGGTTTCTAGATGACTTGGGTGATGTATCCTATTTGGATCATACTTTTTGGTTTGGTCATGCATTGGAGGTTGAGCTAGAATGTTGATATGGGTCTCACCATGGCATGTGTAGATCTACATTAAGTATTTTGCATTGGGTGATGTTTTTGGACTGCCTGGTTAACATGTTTCATTGTTGTTTTACATGTTACAATTGATGTTTATTTTGGAGGATGTTATAGTTTGTTCAATTTGTTGGAACTAGCTTAAAAATATGTGTTGTAATGTATTTTGGTCCTCTTTATCCCTTGGAGTGGGTTGCATTATGTATGTTTGGTAGATGGATGGTTGACTTATGTCATTCATGTATACTCTCCCTATGGCAAACCTAGTTGAGGGTTTCAATGTATAATCTTGTATAAATAGAAGTGTGGATGTGTGATTTGGTGTATGGGTTGTTGTGAATTGGACGTGAATGATATGCAAGTAGAAGAAGTATAAATTTTAGTTTTTGATGAGCTTTGATGATCATGTCTTAATTTTGACGGTGTTTTGAGACAATAAATGAATTCAAAGGTGTTTGCCATGATACTATTTGCTTGACACATTGGTTCAAGGATAGTTTCATGATTAGGAGGTCTTGTTCATTATGATTCCATGTACCTACCAAAATATAGTGAGTCCATTGGCAACTTACATGCAATTCTATGTATCTTGCCCTGAGATTGTTCGTCTAATATTACAAGTCCCTTGTATCTTTCCATAACGTTGTGCACCTTAGTTTTACAAGTCCACTCAGGTGCGGTGAGCTCCTTGGCCTTGAGCCTAACAAATTGTAATTAGCTATTCATATTGTGAGTGTAATTATCACCATAGTTTTTCCCGCCTTGGGTTTTCCTTGTATATTTGGTGTTCTTGTGTGTTGTGCTTTTTGATTTCATGTTACATAATTATAAAGATAAGTTAATTGTGGTTTGAGGTTTAAAGGATCATAAGTAGTAGATTTAAGGTCTATATTGATTCACTCCCCTTCTTAGTCCGATGGTGTGTCGAACAATTCGTATCAGAGCAAAGTTCCTCTAAGATAAGCTTAACCATTTAAGGAAGACCTAGGATGGTGCATGTCATTTATTTAAAGGCACCGAGGTTTGATGGCAGAAAGTACTTTGTTTGAATATCGTGGACGGAAAATCATTTGAATTCTCTATCGCTTGAAATATGGGACATTATCAAGACTAGTTATACTGCTCCAAATGGTGGTCCTACTACTCCGATTGAGATCAAGAAACATGAAAATAATGCCAAGTCAATCAATATACTTGTTAGTATCTTGAGTGACTCAAAAAAAATTTAAGATCAGTAGATGCACCAGTGCAAGGCAAATTTGGGAAAAATTGAGAAGCATTTATAAAGGATATGAGAAGACCTTGAAGCAAGTCAAATTGTGAAATCTAAAGCACAGATTTGAGACACTGAGGATATTTGAAGATGAGAAAATTGAAAGTTACATGCAATGAGTGAATGAGTAGTCAATGTAATCAGAGACACTTGTGGGCCAGTGGAAGAAATTGAAGTTGTAGCAAAAGTAATTACAACACTATCTAAAAGCTATAAACCTAAGAATTTTGTCATCAAAGAAAGTCGTGATATGGATAAATATATGTAGAACTTGTAGAACTTGGTGAGAAATGCAATGAGAAGGAAGCAACATTCAAACTTACCAAGAAGATTGAAGATGAACCTAAATCAAGCAACATGTATGGCATGGATGAAGTCGAGGAAAACTTTCTGAGAAGACTAAAGAAAGGACCCGATAAATACAAAGGTGATTTTCCCTTTAAATATTTTAATTGTGGAAGAGGGTAAGTGCACCAAAATGGTAGACAAAAAGGGGGTATAAGTGGCCACCTTTTTTTTTAGATTAGCTAAACTTGAACTTGGAGGAACAATTTAAGACATGTCCACTCAAAATTTGAAGATACCAAAACAAAAAGAATTGTAATACTCCGAATCTAATTTCCATTCTACTAAAGTTTTTCAAAAATGGATAAGATTAAGGGGGTTAATGTTGGCCTGATTGGCATAATTGATGCATATCAAGAATGATGATTGAACATGTAGTCACATAAATCTGTCCACTTAATTAAATGAATATTTAGTATTTATTTGATTATTTAACCATCAATCAATAATTAATTCATCTTAACCCTCTTCTCCTATTAATTAAATAAATTATTCAATTTATTTGATTTAATTCACTTAACCAAATTCAGACCATTAATTAAATAAATAAATCATATTTGTTTAATTAAATCTTCTCTCACATTTAAATAAATTAATATTTATTTAAAAACCCCAAAATCCCATCTCTCACATTTAGATAAATTAACATTTATTTAAATCACCTTTATCCTCCACCCACTTGCATTTTCCTACAAATGCAAGTTGCACAACTATTTTAAATAAATTATTTATTTAAAATTCTATTTATCCTCACCCACTTGAAACCTTTAATAGTTTCCCTTAAACTCTTCAAACTTAATGGCTTCCTTCTAGAGTCTTCTCAAACCTTTAATGGTTTCCCTTAAAGTCTTCAAACTTAATGGCTTCCTTCTAGAGTCTTCTTAAGCCTTTAAAGGTTTCCCTTAAAGTCTTCAAGCATTTAATGCTTTATCTTCCTTTTTCTCATTGAAATAAATTAATATTTATTTGAAATGCAAATTACACCATTTAATTGAAATAAATGATTTTATTTTAATTGAAAATCCCAAAATTCCCCCCACTTGCACTCTCCTACAAAATCCACTTGCCTGCCTAAATCCCTTCTAGATTCTTCTAACTCCTTCTAATTAGCCTAATTCACCCCCTAAATATTGTCAACTTGGAGTCACTTCTCAAAGCCCTCGAAGTCTTTGAAAAGCATTTAAGGCTTTAAGTCCTCAAATGGTTAACCTCTAAAGTCTTCCAAACCATTAAAGACTCTTACATAACCATTTATGGTTAACTCACCTTTTACCTTTGGTTAGAGACTTTCCTCTAACTTAACCATCCTTTTGACTCATGGGTCTCTTCAAAGCATTTATTTCTTTGACTAAGGTAACCATTTAACCCTTTCACATTCATTTATCCCTTGGATAAAAGGAATCTCCATTAACCTAACCCTAACCCAACCCCCTAGGGTAACCATCATGTCCTGTCAAGCATTTAATGCTCCTTATCTCTTCTCTCAAGCCTCCTCATGGTGACACTTGTCAACATGGGATTGGGTTGAAAGTCTCACATGGATTGAATATCTTTCAATCCTAACCCTTGTTAAGATTGCTCAATCTTAACCCTTCATTTCCCTATTTCTTCTACAAATAGAACCCTTCTCCTCAAGCAAAGAAGGAAGCATTAGAGTATTGTTGTTATACTGGTATTAGCATAGAGCTTTTTCATAGCATCACTATCTACACTTGCATAGCATTTGCTTATCATATGCAACCATCTTGAATCTCCATACGACATCCATGGCTAGTGCTAAAAGCTGAGAGCTACACTCATGTGGAACTTGGAGAGGAGAGGAACAAGGGAAGAGCAACTATGAGTATCTTGATTAGCATTTGGAGGAGTATAGTTTATCTATTATATGTTTGTATGCTTTCTATTTCATGCTTAATATCTCTCTTGATATGCCTGTTTAGGATAATCTTTTGTTGCTAACACTAACATTTGTTTCTTGTGCTCTTGTGTGTGTTGCCATCAAATAAATTTTCTAATCCTTTTTGCAGAGCATCAGAACCGATAAAGGACTGTTTGTGATGACATTGTGATGAATAGATTGAGATTGCATGATTGGATAACTTTGATTATTTATTTGTGTTGTCACTAATGGCAACTGATGTTTACTATGTTGTATTTTGTCATCTAATTCTTTTTGGTCTACCAGAAATGCCTTACCAGTATTATAGACAGTGAAGTGGGAATTGGGACCTTAGTCGGTAAACGAGGAATGTTTTGATCTGATCTGGTGATTGGTGATGATTGAAGTGTTGTAGTTTGGAATGTGAGCTTGTATTATTGTAATATGTATCTGACCGGAACCACATCATGTTTTGGTTATCAGAAATCATGTTTAAGATTTATGTTGTATTTTTGCTAGGGTTTAAGGACCGATAAAGAATTCTCTTAATTAGTAATGATTTTTGGTTTGGCGGTGATCTACATCAAGTTCAAATATTGGTAATGACGTGGCACAAACCGCATGAAGTGTTTGAAAGATGTTTTGACGCGTTTGGAGAGCGAATTTCTTGGGAATATGCAAAGTGCTTAGCGGAGTGTTCTAAGGGTTTCACTTTGTAGCAGATCAAGATGCGAAGATCATTCAATGGTTGTAATTGATTTGTAATTGATTGTAATGATTCATATGATGATCAATGATGATCTATAATGAGCTATAAAATATCTGTGATGATCTATGTTGTAAGTCTTAGGGTTTTGTAATTGACTAAGTTGTTAAGTTATTTATGTCAGTACAGTTGATGTTTGGTGTGTCGGTGGTTTTGAGAAAAGTGTGAAGTCGAACCAGAGTATGAGATCTGCCAGAGAGTAACAGATTTGGAGCTTAATTGGATCTAATCAAGAAAGCAGTTAAGTGTTGTACCCAGATCATTCACTGTTGTTCTCTAACAATTGCAACAGTCAAAATCCCTTAACCGGGTAGGTCCTAATAGGCCTGACATTGTAAATCCTTTAACCGAGTAGCTCTATATCAGAGTGTTAAATCTTCTTCCGATGTTGATCCTAACGGGTCAAAGCTCCTAACAGGGCTCATCATCTAAATCCCTTATCCGAGTGACTTCTAATAGCATCTGCTCCTAACCGGCCATCATTGTAAGCTTCTAACTGGTCTAGGCTCCTCACAGGGCGCATTCCGAAAGAGTGCACATTTTTTTGTGGGTACCAATTCCCACCATGGTTTTTCTCTATTTGGGTTTCCACGTGAAAAACACGGTGATCATATGGTGAATGTTTTTATGTGTTGTTATATTTTACTTTCAGTTTATGCATATTGATGAACACTTAATTAGTTGTTCTGATAAACCGGTTTAACAGTTGGTTGTCAGTGATTACCAATAATGGTAAAGAGTTTATTACTGGTTTATGTTTGATTTGAAGAAGTTTTATAGTTTTAAGTTTTAAGATTGAAATTATTGCTAATATGGATTCACCCCCCCTCTCAAGATTAACCGAATCTTCTAAGATTATCAATTGGTATCAAAGCATTGGTCCTCTGTGTGGAGAAAGCTTAATAGCTTGAGAGAAAGAGCCTGAAGAAAGATGATGAACAAGGATGGTCCCAAGTTTACCAAGGACAACTACCAGATATGGAAAGACCGGATGAAGATATAAATTAAAGGATTGGTTGCTCAGTATTGGAATCATGTGATGAACAAGTATGTTGCTCCTACTACCAGCCCCTTGACACCAGATGATCTTAAAGAGAAACAAGAAAACATTCAAGCCTTGGAAGCAATTGTAAGTACTTTATCTGATTCTGAGTATATAGATGTTCATGGATTAGAAACTGCATTTGAGGTATGGGATAAATTAGAATTGATTTATTGAGGAGATGAAAATGTTCAAAGAGAAAATGAAGAAAGTTTAAGAGGCAAATTTGATGACATGAAAATGGCTAATGGTGAAAACATTGCACAATATGGTCAAAGGTTTAAAGAAGTTGTAGGTGGTATTAAGAGTGCTGGAGGTAAGATTGATGATGCTATTGTTGTTAGAAAAATGCTTAGAACTCTCCTACCACAGTATGCTATTAGAGTTTCTGCAATTCAAGAACTGAGATCTATCTCTAAAGATAAAGTCATTCTTGATTCTCTTATTGGAAAGTTGACTGTGTTTGAGTTAAACAACTTTGATAATAGTGTTTCAAAACCATCTAAATTTTCTTTTAAAGCTTTTGTTACCAGTACATTTGTTAGGAAATGAAAGGATATTTGTAATAATCATGACTGCAGGTCTAGTCATGGCAGCAACAGAGGTGAGGATGATAATGAAGATCATCTGATGGAACTTGAGGCACTATTGGCCAAAAGATTTCCTAGAGGCACCGGTAAGTATAAAGGTAAATTACCCTTGAAGTGTTCCTGTTGAAAGAAAATTGGACACATGGCTGCTAACTATCCTAACACTGATAAGAAAGAGAAGTTCAAAAATTTCAAAGGAAAAGGACAAAAATATTGCTATGTTGCAGTTGATGAAGATGTAACTGATGAAGAATCAGAAGAAGATGACAACGAGGAGATAGTGTTTTTTGTTGTGAAGGAAGATTCGACTGATGAAAAGGCATTGGTGTATCACATGGATAGCGGTGATGAATGGATAATAGATAGTGGTTGCTCACACCACATGACCGGTGATAGAAAAAAGTTCTTTTCCCTTGAAGAATTTGATGGAGATATAGTAAGATTTGGTAACAACTCATCCTGCATGGTTAAAGGTAAAGGAACTATTTCATTAAATGGAAAAAGCAATGCAGATGATGTCTTTTGGGTTGATGGATTAAAGTATAACCTTTTGAGTGTTGGTCAATTAAATGATAAGGGTTGTCTTCTAGAATTTAAAAGTGGAGTGTGCAGGATTCTTGGAAATAATGGATAATTAATTGCTACTGGAAAGCAGACAAGAGGTAATATTTTTCATCTGAATACTAATGTGAATAGTTATTTGGTGGCAAAGATTGAAGACGGGTGGTTATGGCACAAGATATTTTGTCATGGTAATTTTGACAATTTGATAAAGGTTATTAAATCAAGTATTGTGAGAGGTTTGCCCCAGCTTGTTAAACTAGATAATGTGTTATGTAAATACTGTCAGATGGGTAATATGACTTTTGTATCTTTCAAGAGTAAGTCTTTCTCTTCAGAAAATATCCTTAAGTTGGTTCATACTGATCTTTATGGTCCTATGAGGACTAAGAGTTATTTTGGTGATAGACATTTCATGATTTTCATTGATGATTTTCCAAGATGATGTGGGTAACTTTTCTGAGAGACTTTAAAGTCAAAAGCATTCAGTTAATTCAGAGCATTCAAAGATCTAGTTGAGAAAGAAACTGGGAAGAATTTGAAATGTTTAAGATCTGACCAGGGTGGAGAATTTACTTCTAATGAATTTGTGAAGTTTTGTGATGAATGGGGAATCAAGAGGCGGATGTCACCTCCTAGAACTCCACAACAGAATGGGATAGTAGAGAGGATGAATAGAATAATTGTTGAAGCTGCTAGAACCATGTTGATTCAAGGTGAAGTACCAAAAATATTTTGGAGAGAAGCAGTTAGCACTATTGTTTACACTTTGAACCGGGTACTTGTCAAGAGAGGTAACAACAAAACACCTTATGAAATATGACATGTCAAGACTCCTACTGTAAGTTACTTTAAAAAAATTGGGAGTAGATGTTTCATTAAACGTGATGATTACACTGGAAAGTTTGATGCAAAGTGTGATGAAGGTATTTTTCTTAGTTACTCTACAAAGAGTAAGGCTTTCAAATGTTATAACAAGAGAACAAAAAAGATCATTGAGAGTGATAATGTGAAGATGGATGAACCCTCTGATAAATCTGATGAGACCAACAGATCTGAACCTGACAAAGATGAAGATAAACTTGTGTTTATTGGACTGGAGGTACAAAAGAATGATGAGCAGAACAATGCAAAAATAGGTGCTCAATCGGTAAATGAAGATAGGGATGAAGAATGTGAAGCAGAAGGCATGGCACCGGAACTGGTAATACCAAGATATGTCAGACTGAATCATTCAGAAGAATAAATTATAGGAGATAAAAATGTTGGTATACAAACAAGAAGGAAAATCAAAGAAAACTCATTTCTGATTTCAACTATAGAGCCTAAAACAGTAAGAGAGGCATTGAAGGATGATGATTGGATTAATGTCATGAATGAGGAATTGGATCAGATTGAGAAGAACAAGACATGGACACTTGTTCCCAGACCAAAAGACAAGAATGTGATCGACACTAAATGGGTCTTTAGAAACAATCTAAATGAAGGCAAGGTTGTGAGGAATAAAGCAAGGTTGGTATGAAAAGGCTATGCACAAGAAGAAGGAGAAGACTATGGAGAAACCTTTGCATCAGTGGCAAGATTGGAAGGAGTCAGAATGTTACTTGATTATGTTGCATTTAAAGGATTTAAGGTCTACCAGATGGATGTTAAATCTGTTTTTCTTAATGGCATCCTTGAGGAAGAAGTGTACATAGAACAACCAGATGGATTTTCTTTAACTGGGAATAAAGATATGGTTTGCAAGTTGCATAAGGCACTATATAGATTAAAGCAGGCACCGAGAGCATGGTTTGAAAGATTGCATGCACATCTGATCAAGATAGGATTCCAGCATACCAATGAGGACAATAACATATATCTTAAGATGATGGAGATAAATTATTGATAGCCGAAGTATTTGTAGATGATATAATTTTTGGAGGTGATGATGATTTATGTATGGTGTTTGCTGAGGAGATGAAAGAATAATTTGAAATGTCTCTTATTGGTGAAATTAAGTGTTTTATTGGGTTGCAAGTCCAACAATTGGATGGTGGAATATTTATTTGTCAGAGTAAGTATGTAAAGGAAGTGTTGAAAACATTTGGCATGGAGGATTGTAAACCGGTTGGTACTCTGATGGTGATAGGTTGTAAAATGTCTAAGCAAGATGATTCACCCTCTGTTGATGAAAATGAATACAGGTCCATGATCGGTAAGTTGCATTATGTTGTTCATAGTGGGCCTGATATTGCACATGTTGTTGGTTTGGTTGCTAGATTTCAGAAGGATCCCAAGGAGACTCACTTGATAGCGGCGAAAAGGATATTCTGGTACTTGAAAGGCACAATAGACTATGGTTTATGGTATCCTTATAAAAATAATTTTTCTTTGGAAGTGTTTACTGATGCAGATTGGGTAGGCAATGTTGATGATCGAAAAAGCACTACCGGGTATGTGCAAGATCAAGGGGGGCCAAAAAGTGGCAATAGAAAAAAAAATGCGCTTTCAACCTTTCCAAACATGCCAAAATCCGCTTTGACTTTTTGTTTGGGTCGGGCGAAATTTGAATTTGGTTTGGTAATACCAAACCAAATCGGATATCCGATATTATCGGATATCCAATTTGTGATGTCACTATTGTGATGTCACCAATGTGATGTCACTAGTGTGATATCATACTTTTCAAATCGGATATCCGATTTTATCAATATAAAAAATATAGTTTAGTAAAATGGCCATAACTTTTGCGTTTCCTTTCAAAATTTTGATTTTTTACAGGCGTTGGAAAGGTAATTCATAGACCTATCAAATGGATGAGGTATTTTGATGATGTTATAGACCAAAAATTAATTATAATCATTTAAAGTTAGTCCTTCAATTTTAAAACTTTAAATACTCACAAATTTTGCATACAAAGTCTCATTTTTTTTCCTATCACCTCCTTTATCTATCACTTGTCTATCTATACTTCTATAATATATTTTATATATCTCTTTGTTCTTTACTTATGTCACTTATTTTCTCATTCCATGTAGATAAATAAATTCCCAAGTTACATGCATCTCTGCATATATCTCCATCTTTCTATTCATATCTCTTCCTCTCCCACTCCATCATTGTCACTCCTTATTTCTATATTTCTCTCTAATAATCTCTCCTCTCTATTTATCTCCCTCCTTTACCTTATCCTACCTATACTTATATATTACTTGTCTCTATCACCTCCTTTCTCTCCCTATCTTGTCCTCTCTCTCTATATATCCCTATAGATCTATCTTCATGTATATTTATATTTCATTATCTCTAAATCTCACTTATTCACTCCATCTCTCCCTCCATTTATCATACTCTCTCTATCATGTTATATCCATATCTATCTCTATCTCCATCTTCACATCTCCATCTCTTTCCCTATCAATATCTCTTTTTATATGTTCCTCTATCTTTATATATATTCCTCTATACATGATTAATCCACTTCTTTGTCTCTTCCTCTATCGCCCTCTTGAAGTATCTTTCCCTTTCTCTACTTTTATCTCTTTATTTACTTGATCTTTATATATCTTTTTCTCTCTCCCCACATCCTTCTCTATAGTGCCTTTATATATCTTTATATCTTCCTCTTTTTCTCTCTCCCACTCTATCTATCCCTATCTATAATCTCTATCTCTCTTTCTCACTCTCTTGCACTATCTATATATCTCTATCTATTGATATTTCTCTTCCTTTATATCTCTCTATCTCTCTCTTTACCCCTCTCTGTCCATTTTTCTCCATCTCTTCATATATTTATCTTTGTCTTTACCTCTCTCTTTCTCTATATCTATTCACCTCCCTCTCCCTTTATCTTCATCTTTTATCTCTATCTTCCTCTCTCCTTTTCAATATCTAGATATGTCTACCTCTTTCTATCCATCCTTGTCCTTTAGTTTTTCTCCCTCTCACTTCATACTCCTTAATATCTATATCTCTATTTATGTCCTTGTCCTTTAGTTCTTTTCCCTCTCTTTAGTTCTTCATCTCTCTTCACCTTTATATCTCTCCTTATTTGAAAATTATTATGTATGGTCTCCTAAGGGGTTATATCATGTCCTAAGGGGTCATAGAACATCATATGACCCCTTAGGACACAATATGGTCTCCTAAGGGGTCATATGGTGTCATAAGGGGTCATAAAACACCATATGACCCCTTAAGACACAATAAGACCCCTAATGACACCATATGGTGTCCTAAGGGGTCATAAGACACCAAATGACCCCTTAGGACACCATACAACCCCTAATGACACAATGTGGCATCCTAAAGGGTCATATTGTGTCCTAAGGGGTCATAGGACACCATATGACCCCTTAGGACACCATACGACCCATAGCACCATATAGTGTCCCAAGGGGTCATATGGTGTCTTAAGGGGTCAAAGAATGTCATATGACCAATTAGGACACAATACGACCCATGACGAAACCTAAGGGGTCATATAGTGTCATAAGGGGTCATAGGACACCATATGACCCCTTATAACACCATACGATCCCTTACGACACCATATGGTGTCCTAAGGGGTCATATGGTGTCCTAAGGGGTTATATGAAGTCCTAGGAACCTTTAGGACATAATATGACCCCTTAGCACACCATAGAACCCCTAATGACACCATATGGTGTCCTAAGGGGTCGTAGGACACCATATGACCCGTTATGACACAATATGACCCCTAACAACACCTAAGGGGTCATAGGACACCATATGACCCCTAACGACACTATATGGTGTCTTAAGGGGTCATATTGTGTCCTAAGGGTTCATAGGAGACCATATGACCTGTAACGACACAAAATGACACCTAACGATACCTAAGGGGTCATATGGTGTTCTAAGGGGTCATAGGACACCATATGACCCCTTAGCACACCATACAACCCCTAATGACACCATATGGTGTCCTAAGGGGTCATAGAACACCATATGACCCCTTAGGACACCATATGATGCATATTGATACTATATGGTGTCCTACGGGGTCATAGGACACCATATGACCCCTTAGGAGACCATATGACCCATAACAACATAATATGGTGTCCTAGAGGGTCATAGAACACCATACGACCCCTTAGAACACCATACGACCCATAACGATGTCATCTAGTATCTGAAGGGGTCATAAGACACAATATTACCCCTTAGGACATAATATGACCCCTAACGATGTCATATAGTGTCTCAATGGGTCATAGGACACCATATGACCCCTTAGGACACTATACAACATCATACCACCCTTTACGACACCATATAGTGTCCTAAGGGGTCATATAACATCATATAACCCCTTAGAACACAAGATGACCCATAACGACATGATATGGTGTCCTAAGGGGTCATATGGTGTCATGAGACACCGTATGACCCCTTAGGAAACAATATGACCCCTAACGATACCTAAGGGGTCATATGGTGTCCTAAGGGGTAATATGATGTCCTAGGAACCTTTAGTACACAATATGACCGCTTAGCATACAATACAACCCCTAATGACACCATATGGTGTCTTAAGGGGTCGTCGGGCACCATATAACCCGTTAGGACACAATATGACCCCTAACAACACCTAAGGGGTCATATCATATCCTAAGGGGTCATATAACACAATATGACCCCTTATAACACAAGAAGACCCATAACAACATGATATGGTGTCCTAAGGGGTCATATGGTGTCAAGAGACACCATATGACCCCTTAGGACACAATATGACCCCTAACGATACCAAAGGGGTCATGTGGTGTCCTAAGGGGTTATATGATGTCCTAGGAATCTTTAGGACACAATATGACCCCTTAGCACACCATACAACCCCTAACAGCACCATATGGTGTCTTAAGGGGTCATAGGACACCATATGACCCGTTAGGACACAATATGACCCCTAACAACACCTAAGGGGTCATATTGTGTCGTAAGGGGTCATAGGACACCATATGACCCCTAAGGACACTATATGGTGTCTTAAGGGGTCATATTGTGTCCTAAGGGGTCATAGGACACCATATGACCCCTAATGACACAAAATGACACCTAACGATAACTAAGGGGTCATATGGTGGTCTAAGGGGTCATAGGACACCATTTGACCCCTTAGCACACAATATGACCCCTAATGACACCATATGGTGTCCTAAGGAGTCATATGGTGTCCTAAGGGATCATAGAACACCATATGACCCCTTAGGACACCATACGGTGCATAATGACACTATATGGTGTTCTAAGGGGTCATAGGACACCATATGACCCCTTAGAGGACCATACAACCCATAATAACATAATATGGTGTCTTAGAGGGTCATAGAACACCATATGACACCTTAGAACACCATACGACCCATAACGACACCATGCAGTGTCTTAAGGGGTCATAGGACACCATTTGACCCCTTAGCACACCATATGACCCCTAATGACACCATATGTTGTCCTAAGGAGTCATATGGTGTCCTAAGGGGTCATAGAACACCATATGACCCCTTAGGACACCATACGATGCATAATGACACTATATGGTGTCCTAAGGGGTCATAGGACACCATATGACCCCTTAGAGGACCACACAACCCATAACAACATAATATGGTGTCTTAGAGGGTCATAGAACACCATATGACCCCTTAGAACACCATACCAACCAAAACAACACCATGTGGTGTCTTAAGGGGTCATAGGACACCATTTGACCCCTTAGCACACCATATGACCCCTAATGACACCATATGGTGTCCTAAGGAGTCATATGGTGTCCTAAGGGGTCATTGAACACCATATGACCCCTTAGGACACCATTTGATACATAATGATACTATATGGTGTCCTAAGGGGTCATAGGACACCATATGACCCCTTAGAGGACTATACAACCCATAACAACATAATATGATGTCTTAGAGGGTAATAGAACACCATATGACCTTTTAGAACACCATACGACCCATAACGACACCATGTGGTGTCTTAAGGGGTCATAAGACATAATATTACCCCTTATGACATAATATGACCCCTAACAACGTCATATAGTGTCCTAAGGGGTCATAGGACACCATATGACCCCTTAGGACACCATACAACCCCTTGCAACAACATACCACCCTTTATGACACCATATGGTTTCCTAAGGGGTCATATGGTATCCTAATGGGTCATATAACACCATATGACCCCTTAGAACACAAGAAGACCCATAACCACACGATATGGTGTCCTAAGGGGTGATATGGTGTCATCAAACACCATATGACTCCTTAGGACACAATATTACCCCTAACGATACCTAAGGGGTCATATGGTGTCCTAAGGGGTTATATCATGTCTTAGGAACCTGTAGAACAAAATATGACCCTTTAGCACACCATACAACCCCTAATGAAACCATTGTGTGTCCTAAGGGGTTGTAGGACACCATATAACCCATTAGGACATAATATGACCCCTAACAACACCTAAGGGGTCATATTATTTCCTAAGGGGTCATATGACACCATATGACCCCTAAGGACACTTTATGGTGTACTAAGGGGTCATATTATGTGCTAAGGGGTCATAGGACACCATATGACCCCTTAGCACTCCATATGACCCCTAACGACACCATATGGTGTCCTAAGGGATCATATGGTGTCCTAAGGGGTCATATAACACCATATGACCCCTTAGGACACCATACGACACACAATGACACCATATGGTGTCCTAAGGGGTCATATGGTGTCCTAAGGGGTCATAGGGCACTATATGACTCCTTAGGAGACCATACGACCCATAACAACCTAATATGATGTCCTAGAGGGTCATAGAATACCATATGACCCCTTAGAATACCATACGACATATAACGACACAATGTGGTGTCCTAAGGGGTCATAAGACACAATATGACCCCTTAGGACATAATACGACCCCTAACAACGTTATATAGTGTCGTAAGGGGTCATACAAAACCATATGACCCCATAGAACACCATATAACCCCTTAGAACACCATACGACCCTTTACGACACCTTATGGTGTCCTAAGGTGTCATATGGTATCCTAAGGGGTGATATAAAACCATATGACCCCTTAGAACATCATATAACCCCTTAGAACATAAGAAGACCCCTAACGACATGATATGGTGTCCTAAGGGGTCATATGGTGTCTCCCTTAGGACATAATATGACCCCTAACAATATCTAAGGGGTCATATGGTGTCCTGAGAGATTATATGATGTCCTAGGAATCTTTAGGACACAATATGACCCCTTAGCACACCATACAATCCCAAACGACACCATATGGTGTCCTACGGGGTCGTAGGACACTATATGACCTGTTAGGACACAATATGACCCCTAACAACACCTAAGGGGTCATATTGTGTCCTAAGGGGTCATAGGACATCATATGACCCCTAACGCCACAAAATGACACCTAACGATACCTAGAGGGTCATATGGTGTTATAAATGGTCATAGGACACCATATGACCCCTTAGCACACCATACCACCCTTAATGACACCATATGGTGTCCTAAGGGGTCATAGAACACCATATGACCCCTTAGGAAACCATATGACACATAATGAAACCATATGGTGTCCTAAGGGGTCGTAGGACACCATATGACCCCTTAGGAGACCATACGACCCATAACAACATAAAATTGGTGTCTTAAGGGGTCATAGAGCACCATATGACCCCTTAGAAGACCATACGACCCATAACGACACCATGTGGTGTCCTAAGGGGTCATAAGACATAATATGACCCCTTAGGACATAATATGACCACTAATGACATCATATAGTGTCCTAAGGGGTCATAGGACACCGTATGACCCCTTAGGACACAATACGACCCCTTAGGACATAAAATAAACCTAATGACACTTAAGGGGTCTTAGGACACCATACGACACATAACAACACTAAATGGTATCCTAAGGGGTCATATGGTGTCCTAAGGTGTCATAGGGCACCATACGACCCATAGCACCATATTGTCTCCAAGCATATGGTGTCCTAAAGGGTCATACGACACCATATGACCCATTAGGACACAATAAGATCCTTGATGACACCTAATGGGTCATATATTGTCGTAAGGCTTCACAGGACACCATATGACCCCTTAGGACACCATATGACTCCTTGTGATACCATATGGTGTCCCAAGGTATCGTATGGTATCCTAAGGGGTCATATAATGTCCTAAGGGGTCATATGGTGTCCTAAGGGGTTTTAGGACACCATATGACCCCTTAGGACACCATAAGACCCATAACGACACCATACGATGTTCTAAGGGGTCATATGGTGTCCAAAAGGGTCATGGGACACCATATGACCTCTTAGGACATAATATGAGCCCTAACAAAACCTAATGGATCATATGGTGTCTAAGGGGTCATACGATGTCTTGTGACCCCTTAGGACACAATATGACCCCTTAGCACACCATACAACCCCCAATGACACCATATGACCCGTTTAGACACAATATGACCCCTAACAATACCTAAGGGGTCATATAGTGTCCTAAGGGGTCATAGGATACCATATGACCCCTTAACACACCATACGACTTGTAATGACACCATATGGTGTCCTAAAGGCTCATAGAACACCATGTGACCCCTTAGGACACCATAAGACTTATAACAAAATCATATGGTGTCCTAAGGTGTCATATGGTGTCCTAAAGGTTCATGAGACACCATATGACCCTTTAGGACACCATATTCTCTCTCACATTGTTTATTTTCCTCAATTACCCTCGGTCACCTCTCTCCTCCTATGGGTTTATAGATACTTCCCTCTCCCCCTCTACCCACCCCCTAATTACTCTCTATGTCTCTCTTCACCTCTGTCCCCATCTCTCTTCTCTCTTTGTTGATACTTTCCCCTCTCCTCCTACCCCCTAATAATCTCAAACTATCCCTCTCATTCTCTCTTCACCCCAATCACCCCCTCTCTCTCTCTACCTTCCACCTAATTACCTATAGCTCTCTCTCTCACACACACACTCTCTCTTCCCCCCAATTAATCTCTCCTTCTCACCTCTCTCCCCCTCTCCTTTTTTTGATACTTCCCTATGCCTCTCCTTATCCCCTCTGAATTTTGTTGCTAGAGATGAGAATGAAATGTAGAGAGACTAGTCTAGATCTTAGGGAAGTGAGAGTGACATAGAGGAGGAAATTATGAAGAGATAGAAATATAAGCACCTTTTAGAGCTTGAGAGATTTAATGAGGTATTCATTGATAGTTAGAGATATATGTCTAGAGAGAGATGTATAAATATGGATAAAAGAGAGGGAGGAAGAAACAAATAGGTGGTGTGATAGGTTTAGGAGAGAGACGTGCAGAAAGGAACAAACATAGATAACATGGTTTATCAAAATTTATCAAACTCAATAAAATTCATAAATTTTCTATTATTAATTAATTACTTATTTAGTTTATTTTGAGATGATTGTTACAAAAATTCATGCAATAGGGAAATCATATGAAAAAGTCATAAGTTTTTTATGTTTTAAAAATGAAGGATGAATTTAAATGAATTATAATTATTTTTTAAAACAAATAATTGAAAATATACCTATTCCATATCATAGATCTCTTAATTACCTTTCCAACGCCTATAAAAAATCAAAATTTTGATATAAAACGCAAAAGTTATGCCCAATTTACTAAATTTTTTTTTTTTTTTTTTCAAAAATCGGATATCTGATTTTATCCAATAAAATCCGATATCCGATTTTAAAACATAAATTTTTCCCTCCATATTTTGGTTCGGGTTTGCTTTGGGATTTGGCTTGGATGTGACAAGCCTAGAGAGTCAACTGAAAAAACGTGTTTTTCAGTATTCCTTGATTTTCCAGACTTTACACTGGTGGCTGACAACTTTTTTTATAGCCAAAATTGATAAAACGAAAAGGGTTTTTTAAGGACGTTCTCAGCTTTCCAACAATATAAGGCTTTTCTTATTTCGACTTTAATGAATAATTATTATTTATTTTCTAATTGAATTCTGATAAAAGCCCTAATTGATATACTGATTGAAAAATACTCATAACTTTCAAACCGCATAACATTTTTTGAATCTGAAACATGCGTCACATCCTATGCTTCGTCTACTATAGGGAAAAATTAAAAAAAATTAATTTCATAAGGTTTTAACCAAGTAAAAAAATAATTTCTGAATTTCTGAAAACATGCAAGAACAAAGAACATAGAATTGAAATATCATTTTCTGTGGGAGAGACTCCAAGAGAAGCAAGTCAGAATGGAATATGTGATAAGCAAAGAGCAGCTTGCAGACATTTTTGTGAAAACCATTACCGAAGACTACCTTTGAGTACCTCAAATTAGGGGTCAGACCCCTACATAAGAAGAACTAAGATGCAAAAGATGCATCAATCTAGTGAGCTTACTGAATATTTTTCATTGAGGATTGATGAAATGGTGGCTACTCCGTAGGGGGAGCAACTTAGATGAGATTTGATGACCGGTGGTGCATATGCACCTTTGGCATTGTTGTCAAAGGGGGAGAAGAAATATATTAGCCTAAGAAGGAGAAGATGTGTAACAGAAAGGGGGAGAAGAAATGAAGATTCAATTCCAGGTAAAGATGAACTGAATGAACTGACAGAAGAGTGAAGTACAATAGAGAAGTTTCAGAACTGAGCAGCATGGTTTTAGTTGAATATGTTGGATTTTATGTTGGTGTTTCCATCAATGCCAAAGGGGGAGAATGTTGGCATGATTGGAATAACTGATGCAGACCAAGAATGGTGACTAAACTGGTAAAGGACTATTTGTGATGACATTTTGATGAAGAGATTGAGATTGCATGATCGAATAACTTTGATCACTTATTTGTGTTGTCACTAATGGCAGCTGATATTTACTATGTTGTATTTTGTCATCTAAGTCATTTTGGTCTACTGGATATGTCTTACCGGTATTATAGATAGTGAACTGGGAATCAAAACCTTAACCGGTAAACAAGGAATGTTTTGATCTGATCTGGCGATTGGTGATGATTGAAGTGTTGTGGTTTGGAATGTGAGCTTGTATTATTGTAATATGTATCTGACCGGAACCGCATCATGTTTTGGTTATCAAAAATCATGTTTATGATTTATGTTGTATTTTTGCTAGGGTTTAAGAAGGGTTCAAGGACTGGTAAAGAATTATGTTAACCGGTAATGATTTTTGGTTTGGCAGTGATCTACATCAAGTTCAAATATTGGTGATGATGTGGCACAAACCACATGAAGTGTTTGAAAGATGTTTTGGCATGTTTGGAGAGAGAATTTCTTGGGAATATGCAAAGTGCTTAGTTGAGTGTTCTAAGGGTTTGACTTTGTATCAAATTGAGATGCGATGATCATTCAACGGTTGTAATTGATTTGTAATTGATTGTAAGGATCCATATGATGATTTATAATGAGTTGTAAAATATCTGTGATGATCTACATTGTAAGTCTTAGGATTTTATAACCGACTAAGTTGTAAAGGGTATTTATGTCGGTATAGTTGATGTTTGGTGTGTCGGTGGTTTTGAGAAAAGTGTGAAGCCGAACCAAAGTATGAGATCTGCTAGAGAGTAGCAGATTTCGAGCTTAATTGGATCAGATCAAGCAAGCAATTAAGTGTTGTACCTAGATCATTCACTATTGTTCTCTAACAATTGCAGTAGTCAAAATCCCTTAATCGGGTAGATCCTAACAGACCTTACATTGTAAATCCCTTAACCGAGTATCTCTATATCAAAGTGTTAAATCCTCTTGCAAGGTTGATCCTAACAAGTCAAAGCTCCTAACAGGTCTCATCATCTAAATCCCTTAACCGGGTAACTCCTAACAGCGTCTTCTCCTAACAGAGCGTCATTGTAAGCTTCTAATCGGGCTAGGCTCCTAACAAGGCACATTCTGAAAGAGTGCACGATTTTTTGTGGGTACCAATTCCCACTGTGGTTTTTCCCTATTCGGGTTTCCACGTGAAAAACATGGTGTTCATATGGTGAATGCTTTTATGTGTTGTTATGTTTTACTTTCAGTTTATGCATATCGATGAACACTTAATGAGTTGTTTTGATAAATCGGTTTAATAGTTGGTTATCAATGATTATCGGTAATGGTAAAGAGTTTATTTCTGGTTTATGTTTGATTTGAAGAAGTTTTATAAGTTCAAGTTTTAAGATTGAAATTATTGTTAATACTGATTCACCCCCCCTCTCAGTATTAACCGGATCCTCTAAGATTACCAGTTAAATATTTAATGCACATAAAAGTGTTCCTATATTTTTAATAAAAATATAACATAGAGTTGTGTGTGAGGATCAAAAAAGTTATAGTTGCATTTAGTATATTGAAAAACCTTTTGGTCGAAAGATAGTTAAGAGTGAGTACTAGAAGTTGTGTATTTATTTTGCATTTTTTCGCAATTTTTTGTTGAGTATTTTTATTTGTGATTTTTCAAATTTGACACAGCCTAAAAATTAGGTACTTGTTTGTGCGTGTCACATAACTTGCACCAAAATAAATTATTTTTTTTGAAAAAGATTAAAGAATGAAGTGTAGAACAATAATATATAATTTGTTTCAAACAAATTTGAACTAGTTCAAAAGTTATTAGCAAAATGGTACACCTATGTCTCTAAGAACGCTGGAGACATTGGTAAAAGAAATTAAAAATTATTATGTTAATATTATTAAAATCTAAAAAAAAAAATATGGTTTTAAATCTCAGAAGACATTTAAAATTATGGTGGTAATTTTATAAATACCCACTTGATAACGTGTAAACCTGATAACGAGGAATTTGAGAAACTAGATCGAAAGAAGAAAATACACAAAAAAAGAGGGAAGTGAAGCTAAATACAAAGAGAAACACGTATGTGTTTATTCGAATTAAGAATGATTACACATTATTTGAAAAAAAATCATACATGTTTTAATGAGAATATGGCATGCACATGTCATACATTTTTTGGTGTTATGGTAAACAAGCAAAACACATATGCATTTTGTTGACATTAAAGTAGAAAAGGAACATGACCTTAGATGCTAAGTTATTTGGCCTTCCCTTAGCTTTTTTTCATCAAGATATATACATAAAATATAATATTTAAGTATAATAAAGTCACTTTCTTATCCTTTGAGTTATATTTTATGTATATATTGGCAGGATGTTCAAAACTCTAGGAGTCACACTGAAAATTCTAGATTTTAGGAGATCTTGTAATTTTTTAGGCAGTCAAATTTCAGTAACCAATAAGCTCCTATCATCATTCTCTTTCTATCTCCCATTCTTTGTCTCCCCAAGCTCTAGACCTATATATTTCCCTATCTATCTCCTTTTCCTCCATCTCTACCTCTTTCTATCTCTCTCTCCTCTCTCCCCAACCTCTAGATCTTATAATTTTTCAAACAGATAAATTTTAATAATCACTAAGCTCCTATTATCATTCTCTCTCTATTTCACTCTCTTTCTATCTCTTCATCTCTAGACTTATCTCTCTTCCTACCACTCTCCATCTCCCTCTCTCTCCCATCTCTCTATATAATTCTCTCCTCTCTCCCCAATCTATATACCTATCTCTCTCACCCTTGTACTCTATATCTCCCCTCTCTTCTCTACCTACCTCACACAAATTCTCTCCTCTCCATCTCAACTCTCTCTTTCCCCTGCTCGCCTCTCTCTCTCCTTCTCTCTATACTTATCTCTATCTCATCTCTCCCTCTTCCAACATACCTCCCCTCACTCTCTTCCTACCTTTACTTCTCTACATACCTCTCCCTCTCCCTACATACCTTCCCTCACTCTCTTCCAACCTTTACTATTTTGCATACCTCTCCCTCTCTCTTTGTTCCTTTCTCTTTGTCCTCCTGTGCTCCCTCTCTACTTATCTTAGTCTAAAACTTTCCCTATTTACTAACATATATCTCCCCTCTCTCTCCCTCTACATACCTCTACATCTCTCCCTCCCTACCATTATTTATCTACATAAATCTCTCTCTCTCTCTCTCTCTCTCTCTCTCTCTCTCTCTCTCTCTCTCTCTCTCTCTCTCTCTCTCTCTCTCTCTCTCTCTCTCTCTCATTCACTCCCTCCCTCCTTCCCTCTCTATTTCTCTTTATCTCACTCTCTTTATCTCCCCCTATATTTATACCTCTCTCTCTCTCTCTCTCTCTCTCTCTCTCTCTCTCTCTCTCTCTCTCTCTCTCTCTCTCTCTCTCTCTCTCTATGTTTATACATACATCTCCCTCCTTCCATACCTACCTCTGTTTCTATAAATAAGTCTCCCTCCCACCCTCTTTCTTTATTCCTATATCCCTACCTCCTTCCCTCCCTCCACCTCTCTACTTATCCATCTATTTATACTCTTTATCTTCCCTCTCCATTTCTCTATTTATCTCCTCTCTCTCTCTATCCATTTGTATTCCCTCCTACTCTCTTTATCTCCCCCCTTCTTCTCTCTACCTACCCCTCCTTTTGTAGAGAAGGGGATTTTCTACCCTTGATATAATGGACCCTAAGGAACAAACATACCTTTTCTACCTCAGTAAACTAGCACTCAGGTGAGCCAAGAAGATATAGAGAACTACCTATTTATACACATATAACTGAAAATAATAAATAACTAGTTATTTCATAATGTTAAAAATGTTTTAACTGTAGAAACAAAAATCTCATAAAACATAGGTCTTACTGTCAACCAAGAAAAGTCATAGCCTTGTATGTCAGAGTGTCGTGTTGTCCTCTGTACAAACAAAAAGCAGCAACTACACAGGATCACTTATAGAATCTAGATCTTTCATATATGTTTATCTCCTACACACACACTAAGACAATAAAATTGTTTGGAGTTGTCTAGGGGTCAAACCCCTGCTTCGGTGTTTCCACTTCCATGGACAGCTAGATAGATAGATTGGATAAATAATAAAAAGATTACATAATAGAAACAAACCTCGCTTAATGGATGAAACCCCTATTACAAAAGATACTAAGATATTTGATCAAAATGCAACTAGATAATAGATGCACTTAAATATTTGATACCTAATATAATGCAATATTGCAAGATTAAAGACAGATAAGATAAGGGAGAAGAAGAGCATTATATCCAGACCACTCTCTTGAGATAGTAGCATGATAGTTCTTTGAGTGTGAATGTCAACAAAGTTTCCCTATAGAAAGTGAGAGCCAAAAGGAATGGAAGAAGTGGGGCTTTAATATTCAGAATAGGTGGGAATGATTGTTTCAAATGTGCCCAAGAAAAGGGACACACGCCAACAAAAATCTGATGCAAAATATGCCACTTTGAATTTGAGAATCTTCTAGGACGTTTGTGCATCATGTGGACGCCTGTGCAATGCACTTTCGTCCAACTTAGAATCGTCCCAAATGAGGCTTCGAGGTGGTTGGCACTACTTCGTCTTTAGAATACATGATGTCAAAATGATAAGATTTTGATCATGAATCTTGTTAGAAATGCACCAAGCTTAATGTGAAAGTGTTATAAATGCACTAGCTTCTATTTAGGACACTACATTTTGCCCTCACTTTAGTGAATTGATCTCTTCAAGAGATGAGGTGCACTAAAGTAGTTTAGAATGATATATTCATTAAATGTCATGAAGTGCACTAAATGCATCAATTACCTAGAAAAATGATATTGTAGAGCTTGCAAAGGTTGGTTAGGCAAATACAGATGATGCCCCCATTGCTGGGTGATATCTTACAGTGTTTGTTGTGAAGATTTTGGTATCGTAAAAGAAAAAATTTGTTAGTCACAAAAATGGAAGAAACTACTTCAACAAGAAGAGTGCTTAAGAGGTATTATTACAAGTCAAAAAGAAAAAGTTGATAAAGTGTGAGTATATGCCACCTCATTTTTTGCCCTCAGCAATATGGGGAAAATAAGAAGGAAAACAAGTCAAACCAGGCATGGAAAAATTGCATAAAATTTTGGGAAAAAATGGTTATATACTCAAAGAGTGGGCCACTAGAAGGGTCATTTTTACTATTCACTGTAGAGATTTTCATTGTGATTTATATAGAGCCAGGCCAAAAATGCCTTACAAATAAGATCTTCAACCTACTTTAATAAAGGATTTGCATGTCATCGTAGAGTAGGGCAAGCATCTAGATGAGGTAGGCCTCGTTTCATGTCTTTTGACTGAATTTAATGCATTTTCTATGTAGTTTAGTTTTTGGTGTAGCACATTCATCATAAATGCGCACACGCATCCACATTCCATGCACTTCTCTTCAAACAATTTTGCACTAGAGTCCGCTCTGGCATCCTAGGGTACAACACGTTGGTGTCCTTGAGGCATGCGTGCATCTAAAGGGTTCAACAATAAAGGCATGTTTAGAATTTTTTGTAGAAGAATTGTATGATGAGATCGCTAATAGATTGATTTGTGTGTAGGTACTTTCAAATCTTTGAGAGCATAATATGACCATTAACTAATCTTGTTGTGTAATCCCCATAACAAACTAGCCAAGAGTCACATGCAGTAGCTCTGTCGAGGAGGACTTTGGTGGGTATTCCAAATGCCTAAGTCCAGTTCCATGTACCTATGCTTAGATCTTTGATGGAGAGATGGGATGATAATAAGATGTCTTTCTATCTTTTGTCAAGGGAGATTACTATTACACTTGTAGATCTTTACAAGATCTTACACCTACCAATCTGAGTTCGGCGAGTAGCCAAGGACCTTGCCCTATCTATGTGGAAGCTATGATTAAGACAAGGGTGGTGTACAGGTTGAGTCATAGATGAGATCAAACACATTTTATCTCAAATATATAAGACAAGGTTGGGTACAAGTTCCACTTATCTATTGTGTCATTATTATTACAGTGGCACTTAGAGTTCCTACAGATGGATGGGACTCTCTGTTGGCATTATAACAGACAAAGAGAGATTGTTGGCATTTCAATTAGGATATTGAGAAGGTTGTTGATGATTATGGATATAACCGATTAAGGATGTTTACTGTCTTAATATTATTATTTTGTCATTGATATCAAGAAATTGATATTCTAATTTAGTATGATGTTACCATATCTTAAGAAGTATGATTTGATGAGTATAAAGATGTCGGTAAAAGACATAGAAAGAATGTGATGAATAAGGGGAGGAATAAGTTATTCAATGGGCAACTATTACCGAGTTAGACAATGATGAGATCATGATGTTTAGATTGTTTTGATATCCTACATATGTTATTGATTGTAAGGTTAATACTATACTATGTTACCGAGCAAAGAACCTAGTCAGTAAACCCTAAGGAACCTAGTCGGTAAAACCCTAAGGTTATCGCTATCAGTTAATGAAGACAGAATGTCTACCGAGTGAAGTTTAGTATATACCAAGTAATAACAGAATGCATTGAATGAATAAAAGCATTATTTAATTTAGGAAGTTGATGAGCTGGAACTGATTAAATGATTGGTATGTCGTGCATGAAGTTTGTTAAAGAATCTATGGCAAAGAAAAATTGGCAGGAAGATCTACAACGCAGATTGAACCGCCATACCCTAGCACAAGTTCCAAGAAATGTATGCAAGTTCAAAGGCGGGGTAAAACGATTTTAGATCGAAGGATACATTGAACCTGGTCAAAGTTTGAAGATCTGATGGCTATGATTGATCATGGGAAATGTGATCAAGGAGATTAAGTGGTTGGCAAATTGTTTATAAATAAGGAACTGTTGATAAACAATGCATGCGGGTAAGTGTATGTACAAGGATGCTACATAGTGATTACCGAGCGCAGAAGCTGAATACGTTGCTGCAGCATTGAATTGTACCAACATAGCATGGATCAAACAACTGTTGGAAGGTATAAATGAGAAAGTTATCAAGCCAGTAACTATATTCTGTGACAATACTAGTCCCATTAACATTTCAAAGAATCATGTTATGCACTCTAAGACAAAGCATATCTCTATCAAATATCATTATCTTAGAGAAGAAGCTCAAGAGAAGAAAGTGGTGCTGGAGTATGTTAGCACAAAGGAACAAATAGCAAATATCTTCACCAAGCCACTACCAAGGGACACTTTTGAGTATCTCAAAAGTAAGTTAGGGGTCCTACCCCTATCTTCTACTCACTAACCAAGTTTGGTGAAAGAATCAATTCAATAAATCTATAAAAAAATATGTGTGGATTGATGTTGATTTACACACTTTAGGATGTTTTTTAAAGGTGTGTAGGAAACAATACAAGGAACAGGAATTGAAGACAAAATGCTCTGACCGTGACACACAATAGCAGGAAATCACTTCATACAGGAAGAGATTATGTTTTAGTTCTTTACTATTTGGCATTGTTGTGAAAGGGTGAGAAGACTGAAGAAAAGGGGAGAAGACTGATGACAGGGGGAGAGCATTTCAGCATTTCAGAATCTCATAGCAATCCGAATCGAATAGGTCAAATCAATTGGTTTTGCCATCAATGCCAAAGGGGGAGATTGTTGGCATTATAACAGACAAAGAGAGATTGTTGGCATTTCAATTAGGATATTGAGAAGGTTGTTGATGATTATGGATATAACTGATTAAGGATGTTTACTGTCTTAATATTAATATTTCTTCATTGATGTCAAGAAATTGATTTTCTAATTCAGTATGATGTTGCCATATCTTAAGAAGTATGATTTGATGAGTATAAAGATGTCGGTAAAAAGCATAGAAAGAATGTGATGAATAAGGGGAGGAATAAGTTATTCAATGGGCAACTATTACGGAGTAAGATAATGATGAGATCATGATGTTTAGATTGTTTTGATATCCTACATATGTTATTGATTGTAAGGTTAATACTATACTATGTTAGCAAGCAAAGAACCTAGTCGGTAAACCCTAAGGAACCTAATCGGTAAAACCCTAAGGTTATTGCTATCAGTTAATGAAGGCAAAATGTCTACCGAGTGAAGTTTCGTATTTACCGAGTTGCAACCGAGTAATAACAGAAAGCATTGAATGAATCAAAGCATTATTTAATGAAGAAAGCTAATGAACTAGAACTGATTAAATGATTGGTATGTTGTGCATGAAGTTTGTTAAAGAATCTATGGCAAAGGAAAATCTGTAGGAAGATCTACAGCGCAGATTGAACCGCAATACCCTAGCACAAGTGCCAAGAAATGTATGCAAGTTCCAAGGCAGGGTAAAACGTTTCCAGATCGAAGGATACATTGAACCTGATCAATGTTTGAAGATCTGATGGCTATGATTGATCATGGGAAATGTGATCAAAGAGATTAAGCGGTTGGAAAATTGTTTATAAATAAGGAACTGTTGATAAACAATGCATGCGGGCAAGTGTATGCACAGGGATGCTACATAGTGATTACTGAGCACAAAAGTTGAATACGTTGGTGCAGCATTGAATTGTACCAACATAGCATGGACCAAACAACTGTTAGAAGGTATAAATGAGAAATTTACCGATCCAGTAACTATATTCTGTGACAATACTAGTGCCATTAACATTTCAAAGAATCCTGTTATGCACTCTAAGACAAAGCACATCTCAATCAAATATCATTATCTTAGAGAAGAAGCTCAAGAGAAGAAAGTGGTGTTGGAGTATGTTAGCACAAAAAAACAAATAGCAGATATCTTCACCAAGCCACTACCAAGGGACACTTTTGAGTATCTCAGAAGTAAGTTAGGGGTCCTACCCCTATCTTCTACTCACTGACCGAGTTTGGTGAAAGCATCAATTCGATGAATCTACAGAATATTATGTGTGGATTGATGTTGATTTACACACTTTAGGATATTTTCTAAAGGTGTGCAGGAAACAATGCAGGGAGCAGGAATTGAAGACAAAATGCTCTGACCGAGACTAAGTTGACACATGACAGCAAGAAATCACTTCATACAAGAAGAGATTATGTTTTAGTTCTTTACTTTTTGGCATTGTTGTCAAAGGGTTAGAAGACTGAAGAAAAGGGGAGAAGACTGATGACAGGGGGAGAGCATTTCAGCATTTCAGAATCTCATAGCAATCCGAATCGAATAGGTCAAATCAATTGGTTTTTCCATCAATGCCAAAGGGGGATATTGTTGGCATTATAACAGACAAAGAGAGATTGTTGGCATTTCAATTAGGATATTGAGAAGGTTGTTGATGATTATGGATATAACTGATTAAGGATGTTTACTGTCTTAATATTATTATTTTGTCATTGATATCAAGAAATTGATTTTCTAATTCAATATGATGTTGCCATATCTTAAGAAGTATGATTTGATGAGTATAAAGATGTCGGTAAAAGACACAGAAAGAATGTGATGAATAACGGGAGGAATAAGTTATTCAATGGGCAACTATTACCGAGCTAGACAATGATGAGATCATGATGTTTAGATTGTTTTGATATCCTACATATGTTATTGATTGTAAGGTTATTACTATACTATGTTACCGAGCAAAGAACCTAGTCGGTAAACCCTAAGCAACCTAATTGGTAAAACCCTAAGGTTATCACTATCGATTAATGAAGGCAGAATGTCTACCGAGTGAAGTTTAGTATTTATCGAGTTGCAACCAAGTAATAACAGAATGCATTGAATGAATAAAAGCATTATTTAATGAAGGAAGCTGATGTGCTGGAACTGATTAAATGATTGGTATGTCATGCATGAAGTTTGTTAAAGAATCTATGGCAAAGAAAAATCGGTAGGAAGATCTACAGCGCAGATTGAACCGCAATACCCTAGCACAAGTTCCAATAAATGTATGCAAGTTCCAAGGTGGGGTAAAATGATTTTAGATCGAAGGATACATTGAACCTGGTCAAAGTTTGAAGATCTGATGGCTATGATTGATCATGGTAAATGTGATCAAGGAGATTAAGCGGTTGGCAAATTGTTTATAAATAAGGAACTGTTGATAAACAATGCATGTGGGCAAGTGTATGCACAGGGATGCTACATAGTGATTACCGAGCGCAGAAGCTGAATACGTTGCTGCAGCATTGAATTGTACCAACGTAG
Source organism: Cryptomeria japonica (assembly GCF_030272615.1). Classification (NCBI taxonomy): domain Eukaryota; kingdom Viridiplantae; phylum Streptophyta; class Pinopsida; order Cupressales; family Cupressaceae; genus Cryptomeria; species Cryptomeria japonica. Next base: position 550,018,166 of record NC_081410.1, on the reverse strand, counting down.
CATGGATCAAACAACTGTTGGAAGGTATAAATGAGAAAGTTACCGAGCCATTAACTATATTCTGTGACAATACTAGTGCCATTAACATTTCAAAGAATCCTATTATGCACTCTAAGACAAAGCACATCTCTATCAAATATCATTATCTTAGAGAAGAAGCTCAAGAAAAGAAAGTGGTGTTGGAGTATGTTAGCACAAAGGAACAAATATCAGATATCTTCAGCAAGCCACTACCAAGGGACACTTTTGAGTATCTCAGAAGTAAGTTAGGGGTCATACCCCTATCTTCTACTCACTGACCGAGTTCGGTGAAAGCATCAATTCGATGAATCTACATAATATTATGTGTGGATTGATGTTTATTTAGACACTTTAGGATGTTTTCTAAAGGTGTGTAGGAAACAATACAGGGATCAGGAATTGAAGACAAAATTCTCTGACTGAGACTAAGTTGACACACAACAGCAGGAAATCAATTCATACAGGAAGAGATTATGTTTTAGTTCTTTACTTTTTGGCATTATTGTCAAAGGGGGAGAAGACTGAAGAAAAGGGGAGAAGACTGATGACAAGGGAAGAGCATTTCAACATTTCAAAATCTCAGAGCAATTCGAATCGAATAGGTCAAATCAATTGGTTTTTCCATCAATGCCAAAGGGGGAGATTGTTGGCATTATAACAAACAAAGAGAGATTGTTGGCATTTCAATTCGGATATTGAGAAGGTTGTTGATGATTATGGATATAACTGATTAAGAATGTTTACTGTCTTAATATTAATATGTTGTCATTGATGTCAAGAAATCGATTTTCTAATTCAGTATGATGTTGCCGTATCTTAAGAAGTATGATTTGATGAGTATAAAGATGTAGGTAAAAGACAAAGAAAGAATGTGATGAATAAGGGGAGGAATAAGTTATTCAATGGGAAACTATTACCGAGTTAGACAATGATGAGATCATGATGTTTAGATTGTTTTGATATCCTACATGTGTTATTGATTGTAAGGTTAATACTATACTATGTTACCGAGCAAAGAACCTAGTCGGTAAACCCTAAGGAACCTAGTCGGTAAAACCCTAAGGTTATCACTATCGGTTAATGAAGGCAGAATGTCTACCGAGTGAAGTTTAGTATTTACCGAGTAATAATAGAATGCATTGAATGAATAAAAGCATTGGTTAATGAAGGAAGTTGATGAGTTGGAACTGATTAAATGATTGGTATGTCGTGCATGAAGTTTCTTAAAGAAAATATGGCAAAGGAAAATCGGCAGGAAGATCTACAGCGCAAATTGAACCGCAATACCCTAGCACAAGTTCCAAGAAATGTATGCAAGTTCCAAGGCGGGGTAAAACATTTTTAGATCGAAGGATACATTGAACTTGGTCAAAGTTTGAAGATCTGGTGGTTATGATTGGTCATGGGAAATGTGATCAAGGCGATTAAGTGGTTGGCAAATTGTTTATAAATAAGGAGCTGTTGATAAACAATGCATGCAGGCAAGTGTATGTACAGGGATGCTACATAGTGATTACCGAGCGCAGAAGCTGAATACGTTGTTGCAGCATTGAATTGTACCAAATAGCATGGATCAAACAACTGTTGGAAGGTATAAATGAGAAAGTTACCGAGCCAGTAACTATATTCTGTGACAATACTAGTGCCATTAACATTTCAAAGAATCCTGTTATGAACTCTAAGACAAAGCACATCTCTATCAAATATCATTATCTTAGAGAAGAAGCTCAAGAGAAGAAAGTGGTGTTGGAGTATGTTAGCACAAAGGAACAAATAGCAAATATCTTCACCAAGCCACTACCAAGGGACACTTTTGAGTATCTCAGAAGTAAGTTAGGGGTCCTACCCCTATCTTCTACTCACTGACCGAGTTCGGTGAAAGCATCAATTCAATGAATCTACAAAATATTATGTGTGGATTGATGCTGATTTACACACTTTAGGATGTTTTTTAAAGGTTTGCAGGAAACAATGCAGGGAACAGGAATTGAAGACAAAATGCTCTGACCGAGACTAAGATGACACACAACAGCAGGAAATCACTTCATACAGGAAGAGATTATGTTTTAGTTCTTTACTTTTTGGCATTGTTGTCAAAGGGGGAGAAGACTGAAGAAAACGGGAGAAGACTGATGACATGGGGAGAGCATTTCAGCATTTCAGAATCTGATAGCAATCCAAATCGAATAGGTCAAATCAATTGGTTTTGCCATCAATGTCAAAGGGGGAGATTGTTGGCATTTCAATTAGGATATTGAGAAGGTTGTTGATGATTATGGATATAACTGATTCAGGATGTTTACTATCTTAATATTATTATTTTGTCATTGATGTCAAGAAATTGATTTTCTAATTCAGTATGATGTTGCCATATCTTAAGAAGTATGATTTGATGAGTATAAAGATGTCGATAAAAGACACAGAAAGAATGTGATGAATAAGGGGAGGAATAAGCTATTCAATGGGCAACTATTACCGAGTTAGACAATGATGAGATCATGATGTTTAGATTGTTTTGATATCCTGCATATGTTATTGATTGTAAGGTTAATACTATAGTATGTTACCGAGCAAAGAACCTAGTCGATAAACACTAACGAACCTAGTCGGTAAAACCCTAAGGTTATCGCTATCGGTTAATGAAGGCAGAATGTCTACCGAGTGAAGTTTAGTATTTACCGAGCAATAACAGAATGCATTGAATGAATAAAAGCATTATTTAATGACGGAAGCTGATGAGCTGGAACTAATTAAATAATTGGTATGTCGTCCATGAAGTTTGTTAAAGAAAATATGGCAAAGGAAAATCGGCAGGAAGATCTACAGCATAAATTGAACCGCAATAGCCTAGCACAAGTTCCAAGAAATGTATGCAAGTTCCAAGGCGGGGTAAAACATTTTTAGATCGAAGGATACATTGAACCTGGTCAAAGTTTGAAGATCTGATGGCTATGATTGATCATGGGAAATGTGATCAAGGAGATTAAGCGGTTGGCAAATTGTTTATAAATAAGGAACTGTTGATAAACAATGCATGTGGGCAAGTGTATGTACAGGGATGCTACATAGCGATTACCGAGCGTAGAAGCTGAATACGTTGCTGCACATTGAATTGTACCAACATAGCATGGATCAAACAACTGTTGGAAGGTATAAATGAGAAAGTTATCGAGCCAGTAACTATATTCTGTGACAATACTAGTCCCATTAACATTTCAAAGAATCATGTTATGCACTCTAAGCCAAAGCACATCTCTATTAAATATCATTACCTTAGAGAAGAAGCTCAAGAGAAGAAAGTGGTGTTGGAGTATGTTAGCACAAAGGAAGAAATAGCAAATATCTTCACCAAGCCACTACCAAGGGACACTTTTGAGTATCTCAGAAGTAAGTTAGGGGTCCTACCCCTATCTTCTACTCACTAACCAAGTTTGGTGAAAGCATCAATTCAATGAATCTATAAAAAATTATGTGTGGATTGATGCTGATTTACACACTTTAGGATGTTTTTTAAAGGTGTGTAGGAAACAATACAGGGAACAGGAATTGAAGACAAAATGCTCTGACCGTGACACACAACAGTAGGAAATCACTTCTTACAGGAAGAGATTATGTTTTAGTTCTTTACTTTTTGGCATTGTTGTGAAAGGGTGAGAAGACGAAAGAAAAGGGGAGAAGACTGATGACAGGGGGAGAGCATTTCAGCATTTCAGAATCTCATAGCAATCTGAATCGAATAGGTCAAATCAATTGGTTTTGCCATCAATGCCAAAGGGGGAGATTGTTGGCATTATAACAGACAAAGAGAGATTGTTGGCATTTCAATTAGGATATTGAGAAGGTTGTTGATGATTATGGATATAACTGATTAAGGATGTTTACTGTCTTAATATTAATATTTCTTCATTGATGTCAAGAAATTGATTTTCTAATTCAGTATGATGTTGCCATATCTTAAGAAGTATGATTTGATGAGTATAAAGATGTCGGTAAAAAACATAGAAAGAATGTGATGAATAAGGGGAGGAATAAGTTATTCAATGGGCAACTATTACGGAGTAAGATAATGATGAGATCATGATGTTTAGATTGTTTTGATATCCTACATATGTTATTGATTGTAAGGTTAATACTATACTATGTTAGCGAGCAAAGAACCTAGTCGGTAAACCCTAAGGAACCTAATCAGTAAAACCCTAAGGTTATTGCTATTGGTTAATGAAGGCAAAATGTCTACCGAGTGAAGTTTCGTATTTACCGAGTTGCAACCGAGTAATAAAAGAAAGCATTGAATGAATAAAAGCATTATTTAATGAAGAAAGCTAATGAGCTAGAACTGATTAAATGATTGGTATGTTGTGCATGAAGTTTGTTAAAGAATCTATGGCAAAGGAAAATCGGTAGGAAGATCTACAGTGCAGATTGAACCGCAATACCCTAGCACAAGTTCCAAGAAATGTATGCAAGTTCCAAGGCAGGGTAAAAAGTTTCCAGATCGATGGATACATTGAACCTGGTCAAAGTTTGAAGATCTGATGGCTATGATTGATCATGGGAAATGTGATCAAAGAGATTAAGCGGTTGGCAAATTGTTTATAAATAAGGAACTGTTGATAAACAATGCATGTGGGCAAGTGTATGCACAGGGATGCTACATAGTGATTACTGAGCGCAGAAGTTGAATACGTTGGTGCAGCATTGAATTGTACCAACATAGCATGGATCAAACAACTGTTAGAAGGTATAAATGAGAAATTTACCGATCCAGTAACTATATTCTGTGACAATACTAGTGCCATTAACATTTCAAAGAATCATGTTATGCACTCTAAGACAAAGCACATCTCAATCAAATATCATTATCTTAGAGAAGAAGCTCAAGAGAAGAAAGTGGTGTTGGAGTATGTTAGCACAAAAAAACAAATAGCAGATATCTTCACCAAGCCACTACCAAGGGACACTTTTGAGTATCTCAGAAGTAAGTTAGGGGTCCTACCCCTATCTTCTACTCACTGACCGAGTTTGGTGAAAGCATCAATTCGATGAATCTACAGAATATTATGTGTGGATTGATGTTGATTTACACACTTTAAGATATTTTCTAAAGGTGTGCAGGAAACAATACAGGGAGCAGGAATTGAAGACAAAATGCTATGACCGAGACTAAGTTGACACATGACAGCAAGAAATCACTACATACAAGAAGAGATTATGTTTTAGTTCTTTACTTTTTGGCATTGTTGTTAAAGGGTTAGAAGACTGAAGAAAAGGGGAGAAGACTGATGACAGGGGGAGAGCATTTTAGCATGTCAGAATCTCACAGCAATCCGAATCGAATAGGTCAAATCAATTGGTTTTGTCATCAATGCCAAAGGGGGATATTGTTGGCATTATAACAGACAAAGAGAGATTGTTGGCATTTCAATTAGGATATTGAGAAGGTTGTTGATGATTATGGATATAACTGATTAAGGATGTTTACTGTCTTAATATTATTATTTTGTCATTGATATCAAGAAATTGATTTTCTAATTCAATATGATGTTGCCATATCTTAAGATGTATGATTTGATGAGTATAAAGATGTCGGTAAAAGACACAGAAAGAATGTGATGAATAACGGGAGGAATAATTTATTCAATGGGCAACTATTACCAAGTTAGACAATGATGAGATCATGATGTTTAGATTGTTTTGATATCCTACATATGTTATTGATTGTAAGGTTAATACTATACTATGTTACCGAGCAAAGAACCTAGTCGGTAAACCCTAAGGAACCTAATTGGTAAAACCCTAAGGTTATCACTATCGATTAATGAAGGCAGAATGTCTACCGAGTGAAGTTTAGTATTTATCGAGTTGCAACCGAGTAATAACAGAATGCATTGAATGAATAAAAGCATTATTTAATGAAGGAAGCTGATGAGCTAGAACTAATTAAATGATTGGTATGTCGTGCATGGAGTTTGTTAAAGAATCTATGGCAAAAAAAAATCAGTAGGAAGATCTACAGCGCAGATTGAACCGCAATACCCTAGCACAAGTTCCAATAAATGTATGCAAGTTCCAAGGTGGGGTAAAATGATTTTAGATCGAAGGATACATTGAACCTGGTCAAAGTTTGAAGATCTGATGGCTATGATTGATCATGGTAAATGTGATCAAGGAGATTAAGCGGTTGGCAAATTGTTTATAAATAAGGAACTGTTGATAAACAATGCATATGGGCAAGTGTATGCACAGGGATGCTACATAGTGATTACCGAGCGCAGAAGCTGAATACGTTGCTGCAGCATTGAATTGTACCAACATAGCATGGATCAAACAACTGTTGGAAGGTATAAATGAGAAAGTTACCGAGCCAGTAACTATATTCTGTGACAATACTAGTGCCATTAACATTTCAAAGAATCCTATTATGCACTCTAAGACAAAGCACATCTCTATCAAATATCATTATCTTAGAGAAGAAGCTCAAGAGAAGAAAGTGGTGTTGGAGTATGTTAGCACAAAGGAACAAATATCAGATATCTTCACCAAGCCACTACCAAGGGACACTTTTGAGTATCTCAGAAGTAAGTTAGGGGTCATACCCCTATCTTCTACTCACTGACCGAGTTCGGTGAAAGCATCAATTTGATGAATCTACATAATATTATGTGTGGATTGATGTTTATTTAGACACTTTAGGATGTTTTCTAAAGGTGTGTAGGAAACAATAGAGGGAACAGGAATTGAAGACAAAATGCTCTGAGCGAGACTAAGGTGACACACAACAGCAGGAAATCAATTCATACAGGAAGAGATTATGTTTTAGTTCTTTACTTTTTGGCATTATTGTCAAAGGGGGAGAAGAATGAAGAAAAGGGGAGAAGACTGATGACAAGGGGAGAGCATTTCAGCATTTCAAAATCTCACAGCAATTCGAATCGAATAGGTCAAATCAATTGGTTTTGCCATCAATGCCAAAGGGGGAGATTGTTGGCATTATAACAGACAAAGAGAGATTTTTTGCATTTCAATTAGGATATTGAGATGGTTGTTGATGATTATGGATATAACTGATTAAGGATGTTTACTGTCTTAATATTATTATTTTGTCATTGATGTCAAGAAATTGATTTTCTAATTTAGTATGATGTTGCCATATCTTAAGAATTATGATTTGATGAGTATAAAGATGTTGGTAAAAGACACATAAAGAGTGTGATGAATAAGGGGAGGAATAAGTTATTCAATGGGCAACTATTACCGAGTTAGACAATGATGAGATCATGATGTTTAGATTGTTTTGATATCCTACATATGTTATTGATTGTAAGGTTAATACTATACTATGTTACTAAGAAAAGAACCTAGTTGATAAACCCTAAGTAACCTAGTCGGTAAAACCCTAAGGTTATCGTTATCGGTTAATGAAGGCAGAATGTCTACCGAGTGAAGTTTAGTATTTACCGAGTTGCAACCGAGTAATAACATAATGCATTGAATGAATAAAAGCGTTATTTAATGAAGGAAGCTGATGAGCTGGAACTGATTAAATGATTGGTATGCCATGCGTGAAGTTTGTTAAAGAATCTATGGCAAAGGAAAATTGACAAGAAGATTTACAGCGCAGATTGAACCGCAATACCCTAGCACAAGTTCCAAGAAATGTATGCAAGTTCCAAGGTGGGGTAAAACGTTTTCAAATCGAAGGATACATTGAACCTGGTCAAAGTTTGAAGATCTGATGGCTATGATTGATCATGGGAAATGTGATCAAGGAGATTAAGTGGTTGGCAAATTGTTTATAAATAAGGAACTGTTGATAAACAATGCATGTAGGCAAGTGTATGCACAGGGATGCTACATAGTGATTACCGAGCACAGAAGCTTGAATACTTGTTTGAATAACAGAATATAGAGCCTAGAAGATGGACAAGGTAAGTCCTATTGTATTGAGCAAATAAGAATCTTCTTTAGCATTTTTAGATGTGAAGTTGCAAATAGATTTTTATTACTGTTATTTTTTAAAGTGACAGAAAATCTCTTAACCAAGTGGACTTAACAGTCTTATTTGTAAAACCCTTTAGCAAGGTGACATTCTGATTGAGTGTTTGAAATCCTTTAACAAGGTCACTTCTAACAAGGTGAAGATCCTAACAGATCTGAGGGAAATCCCTTAACCGGGTCACATCTAGCAATGTGTTTGTAATCTTTAACAGGATTTGCTTTTAACCGAGCATACTCTAGAAGAGTATATTTCTTAGTGGGTCTGAAATCCCATAGTGGTTTTTCCCTATTTGGGTTTCCACGTTAAATCTGGTGTTATGAGTGTTATGATGTTTATATGCTTTTGAGTTTGCATGTTTAGCAGTTTTGGTTATATTGCTGAAGTATATGTTACCGGGGTTGAATCTGTTGTTTTTATGGAAGATTAAGTTTGTATGATTCACCCCCCCTCTCATCTTATTAGCTTGGCATCTGTACTTAACATTAAGTATCAGAACTATCACTCTCATCTACCAACGAACCTTGTTCATTATATTAGAGAGATGGAGGAGCAGGGCACTATATTTGCATGGAGACATAGCATGCTTGTTCATTTGTATCATGATCTGAGCAGATACATGCACCATCAATACCATAGCATCCTCACCTACACCCTACTACAATTGTGGATGTACACACGCATCACATGCATGAGGTAGGTGGGATCCCCATGCCCCATTCATGTTCATATGATGCAAGCTCATGTCTGTCCATTATAGCCGACTGAGTGGATATCTGGTGGGGGTCATCATAGACTACCTCAGAGATGGCGACATCATGTGGCACTCATATCAAGAGATGGTGGTGTGGTCTACAGCCTGCACATAATTAGTCTGGATACAACATGATTATTTCCTCGTTGGTCATCATGACCATATCATTGTTCCTTAATATTGGCATTAGTGTATGCAGTTATTCGAGCAGGTTCATATTTTGTCGATGAAGGTGTCGATGTACATTCAATCAATGAGGAGTGATACAAGGCCATATGATCTACCATGACCTACCATCAAGGATGCAACTAAGAGTCCTCCTAAGAGTGATGATGACTATGCGTGTCTATAGTTAGATATAGATGATGTTAGTCATTGAGGACTTCTCAAATTTGTGGGTCACCGAGGGGACTACTCCCATTTCTCTACAAACACACCAGTAGGAGATGCATGTCCATTGGGAGGATACAAGGAGGAGGAGCAGTAGAAGTAGGTTCCATAGCCCAAGGAGTGGGTAGAGACTAAGGGAGAGAAAGAACAAGATAGAAATGAAACATAAATAATATTGTTGCATGGAGATCTCCTTTGGGTCCTCAAGCACCATCACCACTAGTAGGATTCCCAACACCACCACAACCACCTTAGACTGGGCTCTCCCCTTAGTACTAGTCCAAACTTTGGGGGCCTCCAATAGTAGAGTACCTTCAGTAGATCCTTATTGAACACACAAATACACTGAGAAGGGGAGGTTGAATCAGTGTATACAAAAACCACTTTCTCAAACTTCACAAGAAATTAAACATATAATGCAGAAGAATGAAAAGAGCAATAACACATCACACAACACTAGGATATATGTGGAAAACCCAAGATGGAAATAACCACGGTCAGAAAAATGCTGCTTGGAGCTATTGTCCAAATCCAGCCTCACAAATGTTTCAAATGATTACAATGAGTTTGAAGGAACCAACCTTCAGGGGACACCAATCCCCCAGATTTTATGGACACCAATCCCTTTTCAATCACTAGATTTGAAGGCACCAACCTTCAGGAGACAACAATCCCCTACACTAACCTGCAAGACTACAATCTTGAAGTAATACGATGAATAATTATGAACCTTCAGTAGTTCTACTCTACTTCCTCGGAAAATTGGTTCACTCTCTTTCAGCTCTACAACTCTCTCTTTTCCCTGGTCCAACATTCATCAAAATCACTAGCACTAACCTTTATCGACATACATATATTCTACATTCACCTCCATAAGGTCAGCCAAATCATAGATCACCACAGATCAAACACAAACAGTTTGCACCAATTCTACAAAACATGATCTATACAATTTTCTATGTTGCATTAGAATCATCCATTTAGTCAGTTTGCACTTTGTTCTTATCATCTCTAATTTATAACCATTAAAAAATATATTTAACAGTTGACGATTCCAGTTCCCAGAAGTTCTATTAATGTGTCAATCTAAACTCTTCAATCTCTTTAAACTTGGATCGTCGATTTGCTTGATTTGACCAAAAAGACTTGGTCAATGCTGCCACTATGGTGGTCCCACGCATCACATTATCAAACATGTCAACCATTCACCTTTTCTTCTTTATCGCAATATCATAAAGTGCCCAATGTTCAACATAGTCAAGTATTGAAAACAGCGATAGCTTCCCTTTTTATCACTATATTGCAAGGCTTTGGTCAACGTTGTGTGTTGACCAGTGAAAACTCTTTTCTTTTCGCCCTACAAACTTATTCATTGGTATATCCCAAATGATCTAATTGTGGTAGGGTCCATGCCTAACAAATGACAATATCACTTTATCGCAGTATCGCACGTTGAATGGGGACCACTTAATCCCTTCTTTGTAAAATAGCGAAAAACCTTTCACTTCACTCTGCAAAACACTTCATCACTAGATCACTAGTGACTTGGTCGTCATAGAGTCCACACATGCGAAATGGTGAAATCGCAGTTTTGCATCTTGGTCATCGCGGAGTCAATACCTGCCTGCAAAATGGTGAAAGCCATTTCCCAAAAGTCATAACCCTTGTTGTGGTTTCGCAGTGATGTTATTTTCTCTATGTTGAATACCTGCGAAATTTGAGAAGACCTTCTTCTCTCTTTGTCAAGTGGATGTTGACACCAATGGCATCAATGCCAACAATCCTAACTGACGGAGGGATGATCATGGTTAGATTGACATATCTTATGCATATGATATAGATGTGATATATCTATATAGAAGTTGTATATTTTCTATGATGTAGACACTAATATTGGTCTCTCCTTTGTGATTACAAAGGGTGTTGCAGAGTAGCTAAGTTTCATCCATCAGGTACATGCAGAAATTGTCCTGAATGACTACCTGCGAGGTCTAGTCTTTGATGCCTATTGGCCACCCAACTGATTGGGAGACATGTTCAGTTGTTTGAGCTTGTAGCATGGCTTTGAATAGTGTACGAGGAGGCTCGAATCAAGATACTGCAGCAGATTGATCAACTCGACACCATGATGGGGCAGAGGGACCAAGTCACCAGAGAGCTTTGCACTATCCTCTAGGATATAGGACAAACTATGATGCGGGTTCAGAATGCTCAAAGTGGAGTTTCTTGTGATCTTGACCACCCACGAGTGTGAGAGCTAATGAGTGATCTCACAATGGCATGTCAGCAGGAGGACACCCTCAAGGAGCAGGTAGCAAACTAGAGAGAGACCACCATAGAAATGAGAGGGGAGTTGAGGGGACTCTACACCAGGAGTGCCTCAATAAGTCAATCTCATTCAATCTCCATTCATTAGCCATCACACTAGGATCAAGATCCCCCAACACTAGTAGGCTCTAGGACTCATGCCCCCAAAGGATCACGAGTTCAATTTTTTGTGATGTAGATACATAATTTTAATAGATGATGCAACTAATGTATAGTATTTTTTTTATAGATACACATATCAATATGGTCATATACACATGTACGAGCATCATGTGTTTTTGTTGTGATGTGATACATGTATATTGAGACACACACACATAAGATTTTGGTTTATCTAGCACTTTTGTTTTTATGGATATACGCATTTGATTTATTTCCTATATGTTATGATTGTATGTGATGTATGGTTAGATTAGACAACATCATGATTTAATTTTACACATGGATCACATGTTTAATTAAATACTATGATAATCTATTATGATTCGGGTGGTATAGATAGAGATGAAATTGTAATTAACATAAACTTTAGATTCTAAGTATCGTGTTTATGGCACACAGGGAGAATCTATGCATAATATTAATGTAAGTGCATGGCGTTCATGAGTTCCTTTAGTGTTGTTCCATCTATCTTTGATAGACTATAAGAACTAGAACAAAAAGTAGAGGTGACTATGTAAGGACCTAATTAGTTAGGGTTGAACTTCCCCTTTTGGTCAAGTGGCACATTTACATTTCTCTAGTTCTCATAGAGAACAAGGTCACCTACTCTAAAATTGTGAGAAAGGACACTTTGATTAAACTCATGGGGGCTTCACTTAGTGATCCTGGGTTATAGCACGTGCGTTCATGGAATACTAAAGAATCCCCTTATATTAAAAAAATATTGCCCTAAACTCCTTTTCTGTCACCCCCTCCCAATACACTGACTGGATTAAAAGCCCCCCTATTTTCACCAAATATTATATTTTTTCATAGCCGAAATTAAAAATCCCCCTATTTTCACCAATAGGCAATATATTGCACCCTCATTTTTGGGATATTAAACCCCTAATATGAATGCATGTGATATAATATTGCCTAGCCAGTGAAGCCCCCCTGATTAAACTATATAAATAAATATTTTTGGTAAGCTTGGAGGGCCTTCAATCGGTGTTCATCAAGCAACCCAAGTTGGTTAAGAAAAAGAGTACAGTAGGTGTCATAATCAGTTAGCCTTTTAATGAAAACTCACGAGGAAGGAACTTCCAACTCTAGGGGCATGATAGCATCAACATCATACACAAGGTTGTAGGGTGTAGTCTCAGTGGTCATACGAACACTTGTGTGATAGGCCCACAATGTGTATGTTAGTTGATAATGCCAATCCTTTTTGTGCTTACCAACTATCTTGCGTAGAATCTGTTCAATGGTCTTATTAGATGCTTATGCCTAACCATTAGATTAAGGATAGTAAGGTGTAGAAAATATATGTTTAATATGAATTTTTTTGAGAGATTGCTTCACCTCCTTGTTCTTTAATGAAGTACCATTATCAAAAACAAGGGTAGAGGGCAATATATAATGAGAAATGATATTATCTAGGAGAAAACCACAAATCGCTTTAGTAGGAAGATCTTTGACCCACTTCGTAAAGTAATTTGTGGCAATTATGATGAAGGTATTTCCTTTAAAAGAACGGGGAGATATTTTATTGATAATATCAAGTCCTCGAGTTTGGAATGGCTAGGGAGAAGTTTTAGTATGGTTCTCTTAGGTAGGAGCTCGACTGATATTGCTATGTTGTTGACATTGAGGGCACTTCTTGACAAAGGCAAATGAATCTTGTTCCGTAGTTTGCCAATAGTATCTCATATGAATCATTTTGTGGACCAGATATTTACCACCAAAATGATTTCTCCCAAAGCCTAAATGGCCTTCTTGAAGGGCAAGTGGTATCTTGGCTTTAGTCAAATAGTGAAGAAGAATACCATTGTACAACCTATGATATAGAACATTAGACAATATGATATAGTGAGCTTCAAGTTTTCTAATTTTGACATGGGTGTTCTTATTAGCATCATTAGGAAAAATTTCAAACTTAAGATAATTAGAGATATCAAAAAATCCATTCTCTTAGGTCTTCATGAGTGCACATAAGATTATTGAGTTTAGGTTGATCGGAAAAGGGAGGAGAGCGAAGAACATGCACTAGAGAGTGATACTCACCCCTGCTATATTTAGGGTATACAAGGGAGGCGGCTCTTACCATTGCATTTGCATGATGATTTTCTCCTCTGGATAGGTTATCAATGGTGTAGGAAGAAAAGTTGTTGAGGAGAGTCAAAGCTAAGTCCCTATACTGAGACAACTCAGACTACAGCTCGATACATTCCTATGATTTGATTCACAATAAGTTTAGAGTCCCCATGAATATATATGTGTATCTTCAACAATAATCATAGGATGCAAACAAGCAATAAGGTCTCTGTATTCAATGATATTATGAGTACAATGAAACTCTAGTTGGAAGGATAGGGGAACTAGTTTACCTTTGAGTGAGATCAACACTACACCTACCACAGAACCGATTTGACACCTCGACCCATTGAAATACATATCCCATATAGGCTCATAGCTGATTGTGAACAATCTCATCAAGAAATAGATATACAGTATGAAATGGTTTAGGTGAAGGAGCTTCCACCAGTTGATCAACAACGGCTTGACCTTTAATTGATTTTTGAGTTATGAATTTGAGATCAAACTCAGAAAGAAACATCACCCATTTAGATAACCTTCCAAAGAGGTCAAATTTGGAAAAGAGATGTTCAAGGAGATCGTTTTTAACTATCACTCAGTCAAGCTGCATGAAGGAGATAGTGTCTTAGCTTCCATGTTGCAAAAACAAGACCCAAACATTGTTTCTCCATTGTAGAGTATCAGGTTTCATAATCAAAAAGAACATGGATAATGAAATAAACCACTCTTTCCCTACCATCATCATCACACTGAGCCAACAAAGCTGCCAAAGCATTAGGTGAGGTGGAGATATACAAGAAAAAGGGCATATCATACATAGTCGGCATAAGAATACGAGGATTAGTCAAATACTCTTTGATGGAACCAAATGCCTTTTGACATTCAACACTCCACTTCAAACACACATCTTTCTTCAAAAATTGTATAAATGGAAGGGTACGATTGGCCAATTGAGAAATGAACTTATGAATATCCTGAATCTTTCCCTGAAAACTATGAAGTTGTGAGATATTCTTTGGTGGAGGCATGTTAATGTTTGCATCAATCTTGTTTGTATTGATTTTTATAACACTATAAAAAATAATAAACCTTATAAGTTTATTGGCATCAACACCAAAAACACACTTAAGAGGATTAACTTGTCTCATCTTATACATTTACAGTCTTTCAAAGATAAGCTAAAGATTCTCAGCGTGATCCTGACGAGTTACAAACTTCACCAAGATGTCATCAACATATCTTCTAAGATTTTATGAATGAAGCCATGAAAGATTAGAGTCATAGCACATTCATAGGTTGCTCCTGCATTTTTCAACCCAAATGGCATGACTATATAGCATAAAGTACCCCATAGGATTGTAATGACTGTCTTATATTGATCCTCTTGATTAATAAGGAATTGCAACCCGAAAAACCATCCTAGAAGGAAAGTAAAGCATGGCTTGCCATAAAATCTGTATGCATATCAATATTCAAGAGCATAAAATTATCTTTAAGATAAGCCTTGTTAAAATTGCAAAAATCAATGCAAACTCAAATAAGATCATCAGGCTTACCGACATGAATAATGTTTAAAATCCAAGGTCAATAGTCAATATGACAGATAAAAAGAGCTTTTAAAATCTTTTTTATCTCAATCTTGACTAATAAAGCAACCTTAGGATTCATTTTCCAAATATTTTGTTTAATAAGCTTAGTGTCGGTACATAACATGATATTATGAACCACTATTGATTCATCAATACCAATCATATCTTCATATGACCAAGTGAAAATATTAGGATACTAATGTAGAATATCATAATGTAACTTAGACTCTTTCATGGAGAAGCACTTCCCAATCTTAATCACCTTTTTAGGAGCTTTAGTAGCCATGATAGCATCGATAATGTCTCCTTTCACGACAACACTACAGTCTTTAAAATGAGAGAAGGATATTTTTTCCTCATCATAAGATAAGGATTCCTCATTTATATTTGTAAGATTCCCCAAAGTATGCTTGAGCATCCAAACAATACAAGAATCAAAATTTATGATGATAAGAAGGCAAGTCAGAATAAACACCCAAGAATTCTTTTAAATCCTCCAAGAAGGAGGAAAGATCTAAAGGAATTTCACTAGACATTACACTAGTATTAATATACTCGGGATGTATAATTTTAAGAGGAAGAGGTTCAACAGAAATCATGTTAATGTTCAACCATGGTTTTTCCTTCCAATACGTAATGCGGTATCCAAGTCCAGTGTTATGATGACGAATCTTGGATTCCAACAGAACTCAAATACCTTGTTCATTAGGTCCACAACCTCTACCATCATAACCAAGCTTGGAAATGAGGTTATACCTTGGATCATAGATACAATGAAGTTCTCTAGAGGTCAGGGGATTGGTATATAATAGATTATCAACATGATAGGTGTCACCTGGCTTTATAGATGCATAATCATCTTTTGTGGCCAAGGTGAATGAAATCTTAGGAAATTTTAGGTGGACTGGATTCACTTTGTATTCACCAATGTGGGAATAGGTGAAATCTAAGGAATCCCCATCATCACCTAAGCATTCTTTCACCTTATATGGAGAAGATGACTCAATAGAAGGTGATTTAATAGAGGCGGACTCAAGACTTTATGATTTTGGAGGGTCCTCTTTGGGAGGATCTTGTTTCTTAGGTGATTATCTTTTAGGGAATTCTTCCTTCTCCTAGATTCTCTTTTTATTGGGGGTTGAAAAAAGTAGAAGGTATCACCATAGAAGGCAATGACAAAACATAGTTCTTAAAAGAAGGCATAATCGAGGCCTAACCAACTGTCACCATTTGACATAGATACATAGTATTAGGATCAACCTTGACTATGACCACTATCTTTCTAGCTAAAAACTTAATAGAATCGTGAAGAGTGGATGAGATAGCTCCCAAAGCATGGAGATAAGATCTTCCTAGAAGAAGATTATAAGATAAAGGACCTAGCATCACATGTACCAGCATTGGAATAGTAACAGGCCCAACCTAAGTTAAGGGAAAGATAATAGTACCCAAAGCAGTCTTACCAGTATTATCAAAGTCACGAGTAAACAAATCATATGTCACGAGGGAATTTGGATCAACTTTATTTTTTGGTAACAAGTCTAGACTGCAAAAATTGAGTGTTGAACCAGTGTCAATAAGAGTTCGTCTAATGCCAACACCATTAAACTCTTGTTCTTCCTTGTATTATATGTGTGAGAAACAACATTAGAAGAAGTATTTCTAGATTGAGTAAACTTGGTATATGTAGCATCATAAATTATCACCAAACCAGTTTACACCTCATGTTTGTGCTCCTACTCTAGCGTGTTCTATCCCCATCCCCTCTCTAGGTCCGATTTGTGCTTATTACCCAACTTTGATATCATGAACAACTTGTTGTGGGTCCCACAAAGGGGTACCCTCCTCATTGGCACCTTATTTTGGTCCTCTTTACAATGGGACCAGGGCATGGTACGTCCTAGTCTAGACCATGGTCCCTCTCAATGAGGCTCAAATTTAAAATAGGGCAAGTGTTGTGTCTCCCCAGTGGGAACTCATTCCCATGGCTATGCATGACCGTTGGAGGTTGGCCTAATCGGTAATTTACCTAGAAACCCTTATATAAAGACATTATATCAATTCATTTTGAATATAAGACTCCATCCTATTATTCATGCATCTGTGAAGTATTTGTTATCAAGCATTTCCAAAGATCTTCAAGGCTACATATTAATTCAACCATTGTGGAGAAAAATTACATCAATCTTGTGCAAGCATGTGTGTGATTAGGGTTTTTCATGTTCATGTGTGTAACCTACCATTACATACAACATTTTTTATTACATTCAAAGAGAAAAGCATCATCATCAACAATTATAGATTTCAGGAATATATATTTAGCATTTATTTCAGTATTCGCATTATTTCATTCAAGGTTAATTCCTAAACCGGGGTTTGACTTAGGCGAACCCCTCTTCCCAAAAATTTCCCCTTTATTTTTTTGCATAGGAAACAGGTACAAATCTACATTCAGGAGGGTTGAAATAATTCACAGAGATGAACAAGTTCAACTTTCAAGTACAAAAAATTTGGAGGACCATGGCGAAATGATACTAGCTGGTCTCGAAAAATCAAGTCGAACTTCTGGGAACAAATCTGAAACATATTCTTTTTCCCAAATCCAAGTTGGTTGCTCCATATGACATTTGTAGCTCACTATTTTTTATAGATTGCTTCACCTATTTTTCCCTAATTGTTAACAATCAATTCAATTCAATTTAAGGAGGAGAAAGCCCCTACCAAAGGAGCCTAGAATCTGATTAGAATCTTTATCTTTCAAGGCTAGATCTATTAGATCCCCCCCCCAATGTAATGGTTAATTAGTTCATTTATTGGTTTTATTATCTCAATTTAACCCTAACCCTAATTTTCCCACCATTGCAGTATATAAATCAAGAGAATCATTATTGAACGATTTTCCACAAATAGACTGAACTTTCTTAGGAGAAGCACTAGCTTCAGTCACATAAATGCATGGTCTCTAAGGATTTCATGGGGCTACACAGATAACAATGATATTCATGAACTTTTCATCTTTCAATGAAGAAGAGCCTAAACATGGGTCTACCTTAAAAATTTTAGGGTCAGGGGATGATACTTCTATGAAATCATCTAAAGCATCATCCAACATGTCCAAATGATCTTTAGAAAATAGTGTATCAACCTTGTATTTACATGAGGTTACTATTTATAGTAAGTTTTTGTTGGAGTATAAAATGGTGCAAAATTCTCCTTGAAGCTTCTGGTTGGCTAGATGAGCATGCCGGTAAATTTTCGTTGCAAGATCATAGCTAGTTTTGAAGATATTAAAGTTTATGTTTTTGGAGGGTGTGATGAAAGGTTTAAAATTAATTTTGAGGACTTTAGAGGCTCCAAATTTCCTTGAAAAGTGGGCATAAATGGTGTAGTGTTTTACGAGGTGATAGAGCACTTTGCGAGATTTTTCGATGCTTCAAATGGTTTGTCAATTGGACACACGGTTCACAAGCTATGGTCTTCGGAAGTTTGGACTCCTGAAATAGGAAATATAAATTGCATCAGACACATAAATGAGCTATAAAAGGGACGAACACATGTTGACGTGTGTTTTGACATGTCATAGGGCATCTAGAATGGAGATAAGGTCGGCTCTACTTTATTGGGTGGTTTGATCCCATGGTTTTGCAATACCATTTGATGGGTTCTTGTATTGTATCTCCTATTTATGAGGTGCGTGAGAGTGTGTAAGAGTCTCATTTCTATTGAGTTACCTCTGCGTCTCTGATTAGTGGTACTTTTGTGAAGAGATTGCTTTGCAAGTATATTGTAATCTATTTTTTATTGTTGAATAATATATTGAGCTACTTTTGGAGTGTGGGGTTTTTCTCCCGAAAGGATTTTCCCCACATAAATCACTGTGTTGTGTTGTGGTATGCATGATATTTTTTTTATTTTTGTTAAGTTTATGTAACTATTGTAACGATCTGTAAAAATTTTGCATTACCCTCCTCTCAAGGTTAGTGTAGGAATTTTTTCCGCTACTTAAATTCCTTACATTAAATCCTTGAAGGAAAACATCCAACATAGGGCTTTCACGTCAGGTTCACAAACATGTAGAGGGGGTTGCTACCCTCTAGATAATGGACATTAAGGAACAAACCTACCTTCACTACCTCACTAAACTAGTGCTCTAGTGAGCCAGGAAGATATTTCTATAACTACCTATTTATACACTTATAACTAAAAAACAAAAAATAGAAACCTATTTTGTAATGCTAAAAGTGATTTAACTATATAAAAAAAGCTCATAAAATATAGGTCTTACTCTCAATCGGGAAAAGTTTTGGCCTTGGATGCTAGTGCACTGCGTGGATGTCTATGCATCACGTTGTCGACTGTATGGATAGAAAGAAAAAACTACACAAGATCGCTTCTAGAATTTGGATCTTCCAGATTTGTTCATCACCGACACACACTAAGACGGGAAAATTGTTAGGGGTTGTATAGCATTTTGACTCAATCAAACCCCCATTTTAATGTTTCCACCTTCACAAATAGCGAAATAGATAGATAGATTGGATAAATGATATAAAAAATTGTGTAATAGAAACAAACCCTAATTAATGGATGAAAACCCCTATTACAAAAAATACTAAGATAAATTGATCAAAATGCCACTAGATAATAGATGCATTTAAAGATTTGATTGCTAGGGTAATTCAGTATTGCAAGACTAAATATAGATAAGATAAGAGAGAAGAAGATCTTTACAGCCAGACCCCTCTCTTGGGACAGTAGTATGATAGTGCTTTGAGTGTGAAATTTAGAAAAGCTTCGCTATAGAAAGTGAGAGCCAAATAATTCAAATGAGACACACACACACACACACACAAGGAATGAAAGAACTAGGGTTTTGATACTCAAAATAGGGAGGAATGACTATTTCAGATATGACCAAGTAAAGGGACACATCAGAAAAAAAATTAATGCAGAATATGTCATTTTAAATTCAAGAATCTTTCGAGACATTTGCACGCCACATGGACGTCCACATGTCATGCTTTCGTCCAACCCAGAATAGTCCCAAATGAGGCTTCGGGGTGGTTGGTGCTACTTATTGGAAATTTGAGTTTGTATGGTTGTCATTGATGTCAAACTTGGTTGTTTAGATGGAGTCTTGTCTGGCTATGATCCTATATTATTTCAAGTTTCTTTGTCTTGTGTTTGGTGTTGCGATTGAGCTTGATGTTTTGGTATTGTTTGTTACCGTTCTCTAACAATAAGGGTTTTAGTCATATTGGTCTGAGAAGTGCTTGGTGGTCTTAAAATATGCTGAATTTTATGTTGTGGTTTACTGGACATGGTTATGTGGCTCATACAGTATTTCCAATGTACTTATTTGGTGGTGTTTCTATTCTGGAAATGAGCTATGTTGATTTGTGTTTAGTATATTCAGTTGTATTTTGGTTCGGTGTGTCCAGATGGAGTATCTTGTTTGGATCACGCTTTTTGGTCCAGATATGCATTTGAGGATGAATTAGAATGTTGTTATGGGTCCCACCATGGTGTGTGGAGATTTGTGTGAAATAATTTGCAATGGAAGTTGTCTTTAGGCCAACTGATTGACAAGTTTTATTGTCTATCTTCAAATTACATTTGGTGGTGACTTTAGAGGATGTGTTAGCATATGTCAATCATTGGATTCAACTTGGAAGAATGTTTTATGATGTTACTATTCTCTGACAATAAAGGTATCTGTCAGACAGGTCCGAGAAGTACTTGGTGGTCTCTAAATATGTTGAATTTATGTTGGAGTTCAGTGGACACATTTAGTGGCATATAAATTATTTCTAGTGTTTTTCTTTGGTGGTGTTTATGTTATGCAGATGAGTTATGTTGATTTGTGTTCAGTATATTCAATTGTGTTTTGGTCTGGTGTGTCCGGTTAGATTATCTTGTTTGGATCATATTTTTTGGTCTCTATATGCATTGGAGGATGAATTATAATGTTGTTATGGGTTTCACAATCGTGTGTGGAGATTTGTGTTGAATAATTTGCATTAGAAGATGTCTTTTGACTAGCTGATTGATAATTTTTATTGCCTATCTATATGTTAGTTTGGTGATGACTTTGGAGGATGTGTTAGAATGTGTAGATCATTGGATTCAACTTGGAAGGATGTTTTGTGATGTACTTGATTCCCCTCTTTCTCCTAGAGTGGACCTCCTCGGGTATTTTTGGTCTGGGTGGCTTATTTTGTGCAATAATGTGTATTTTGATTGTGGTCAACCCTCAATTAGGCTATTTAATGATCTATCTCATGTTTAAGGAGTATGGATGTATGATTTGATGCATGGGATAATGTGTGTGTGTGTGTTATGTATGGGATAGAGTGTGGATTGATTAGAAGTGAAATTGAATGATGTGCAAGCAGATTTGAGACTGCAAATGTGTGAAAGTCAATTTGTCAAGAGGTTTGAATGTGATATATTTTGTGAGACTATGTGCTAAGACAACGGTAGTTGTCAGAGATGTTTGCCATGATGTTTGATTCTTGATATAGATGTTCAAGGATAATTTCATGATCAAGTGATACTTCTCATTTTAGCTTTTCTATTTCCTTTGTTGTTGATTGACAGTGGACTTTCAAAAGCACCTTATATCTTTCCTTGAAGAAGTGTGCCTCAATGTTGTAAGTCCATGTATCGTGCCCTAAGGTAGTGTGCCTTAAATTTGCAATTCCATTAGGTGCAATTTTGCTCCTTGGCAATAAGCCTAAAACATTGTAATCAATTTTATTCATATTGTGAGTTTGATACTTACCTTGGTTTTTCCTTGTTTGGGTTTTCCACGTAAATGTAGTGTTCACGTGTTGATGGTTTATGTGTTTTCAATATTGTTGTAGAATGGTTAAGTGTTGTTTATAATTTATCTATTCTAAAGATCTAAACTAAATCACCCCCCTCTCGGTCCTATCATGTGTTCAACACTACTTTGTCTTTGGGACTCATGATGTCAAAATAATAGGATTTCAATCATGAATCTTGTCATAAATGTACTGAGCTTAATGTGAAAGTGTCATAAATGCACTAGATGTGATTTACAACACTATATTTCCATACCTTTCTACTTTTATCTCTCCTAACTCTCTGCCTCCTTCCCTCCATACTATAATTTATCTTACCTCACTCTGTCCCCTAACTCTCTCTCCCTTTCTCTCCCTACCTCCCTCCTTCCTTCTCCATACTCTCTCTGTTTAACTACTTATCTCTATCTAACCTCCCTCTCATTTAATATCTCTCCTTACCTCTCTCACTCCAACTCTCCCCTCCACTTCTTTCTATCTCACCTATCTCTATCTATCTCCTTTCCTTACCACCTCTCTCTATCTATTTCCCTCCTCTCAAATTATCACTATCTCCCCTCTCCCTCTCTCTTTCTTTGTATATATCTCCCTCACTACAAGACCTCTATTTCTATCTTTCCCTCAATCTCTTCAACCTTCACTGTCACTTCTATTAATCTCACCTCTCTCCCCACTCTCCCTCTCTATTACCTCTTTCTCAACTTACATATCTCTCCCTCCCTACCTATTTATCTACCTCTCTCTCTTTCCTTTTCTCTCTACTTATCTATATCTATGTAGCTCTCTTGTACTGTCGTAATACTCTATTTATCTAAATACCTAGATAGAGAGAGAGAGATATATATATAGAGAGAGAGAGGTGGAGAGGGAAGGACAAAGATACAGAGAGGTGAGATGGACAATAGTGGAGGGAAGAGTTGGAGCGTAGGAGGGAGGGAGAGGTACTCAAAGAGGGGTATGGTAGATAGAGACAAGTAGTTGGAGAGACAGTATGGAGAGGGAAGGAGGGAAGGAGGGAGAGAGAGAGAGAGAGAGAGAGAGAGAGAGAGAGAGAGAGAGAGTGAGGTGAGATAAATAGTACTATGGTGTGAAGGAGATGAGAGTCGATGGAGATAAAAGTAGAGAGTGATTGAAAGAGAGGTAGGTAGAGAGAGGGAGAGGGGAGAGAAAGAGAGTGAGATAAAGAGATGTAGAGAGGGAAGGAAGGACGGAGGGGGCAAGAGATAGGGAGAGAGAAATATTTATTTAGATGATTAATATAGGTAGAGAGGAGGGAGGTAAAGGTATATGAAGAGAGGTAGAGGGGAGATAGAGGTAAGTAGAGAGGGAAAGGGTGAGTGAGATAAGTAGAGAGGGAACATGGGAAGGTGAGAGAGAAAGAGAGCGTGGGATGTATGCAGGGAGAGGGAGAGAAGAGATAGAGATAAGTAGAGAGAGAAAAGGAGAGAGACAGACAATGACAAAGATAGACACACACACACACACACATAGAGAGAGAGAGAGAGAGAATGTGTATGAGGTAGGTAGAGAAGATAGGGGAGAGTGAGAGAGATAGGTTTAAATCTTGGGGAAAGAGGAGACAGTAAGATAGATATATGGGGGAGAGTGATAGGAAGAGAGGTAGGTCTAGAGATTGAGGAAGACAAAGAGAGTGAAATAGAGATAAAGAGAGAATAGATTAGTGGTTATTGAAATTTGACTGAGTCTAAGAAATTACAAGATCTAGAGCTTGGGGAGATAGGAGAGAGTGAGATAGATAAGATAGGAGTAAAATGTTCATAAAGCATATACAGTAAATCCAAAACTACCAAGGCCAAATATTCAAATGTGAAGGAATGTGGGGAATTCTTCTAGACTTTCTTTAATCAATTTTCCTGCATTCACATACTTTATCAACTTCTAGAAACCAAAGCACCTTAAGACAATATTTTCTCACTCGGGAACAACAAGAGAAATACTACAACAACTTTTAATATGTACAAGACCATCATCAAGATCAATAACATATCCATTCTATCATCATGCTTCCAATCCTCATCTCAGTACATCTAATCCTCGTCTTTATATTTCTAATCCTCAACTTATTACTTCTAATCATTATCTAAATATATTATCATCATGATACCATCTCTATTGTTGATCATGAGCATCATCATCATCACCGTTCTTCAACACATCAATAGAATACTAAATGTAGGAATCAACCACATCATTGCCATAAGGATACAAGATCAAGCCTCATATGAACTTCTTCATTATCACTATTCTTCATACATGGTGAGACATGAACACCACATTAAAGGTGGAAAATATAACAAGAAATTCATTAGGAACATCTCTACACAACATCATATCATGACACCATGGCATGCAAGTTATAGATATCAACACTAAGAGGGTAGACATCAACCATGAACCTCCTACACAACGCACGTCTACATTTCGCATTACTGTAACATATTAATTGTAGACATTGACACCAAGAAGGTGGATGTTCACAATAGATTATACCATCAACCATCGACACCTACACCTACACCTACACTTGAATCCACAATAGCACCTAAGATTTACATTATTCAATAATCAGCACCATATACATAAGACATCTATCAACACCATCCTTCAATCATAACATGTTAGTAGCATATGTTTCAACATATACCACATGGTTGATCATCAACATATTATTAATAACACCTAGTCATCTACATCATAGCTTTGCACAAAATTGCACCATAATGACAACACACAATCTAAGGGTTGACACCAATGGACAACACCATAACTACACTAACAATGTCTTCAATATCCTCCACAACTTGGCAGTGATAGAATGGTGTTGAGTATATCATCAACATACAAGCTGGGGATTGACATCAATGACAACATTTAGTCATCAATGACAATAGCTACCAACACTTGTATGTCATAAGATGCAACCCCAAGACAACCTTAAGTGAAAAATTAAAGACTAATAAACACTTGCCTCTTACTATGTTTGAAAGAATGCATGAGACTATAAAATTACTTTCATTTGGATAACCTTAAAGAATTTTTTTTTTTTTAAAACTCCATAAATAAATAATCCTTCCTATTGAAATCTCATGTCATCCTATCTCCTCCAATTATAATCCTATCAATATCAACCATAAATTTTGACTAAAAATAAAACCTACCAAACCCATACATGGTGACTTTTAGGGATCTATGAAATATATTAATTCATTAACACATCTAAATAACCAACATCTAAGACAAAGGAATCACTATCATAATTATGGAAAATGATAAATTTGTAACATATAAATCCAAACACCATTTAAATCCTCGATATTCAAATATATACATCCAAAAGGACTACATGACTATCTAGGAGATCCTTAGCTACCAAATGACCAACTTCACAACATCTACCAAGTACATATATCTAGAAGTTAAAGGTCAAAGTCACTACATAATCAACTACTCCATCATGTGCATGCAAATAGAAGAACTAACCTATATAAGAGATTCTAAATCATCATATGACAAATTCCACAACCTTTATGTGGCCAAATATCTAAGTACTTTTATAGGACTTTCTAGGTCACAAAATGACCAATTCTACAACCTCCATGTATCAATGAAATCATCCAAAATCTCACCATAAGATCTAAGATACAATGTAATCAACATAAAAAAGTGTAGGGATGAAACCTAATTAAATTAGCAACATGGTCTACAATGATATTATTATCAAGAAAATTGTCTATTATAAACCCCAGATCTTGAAGTGTTTCATTAATCCTCTTCACCTCTATTCTTAATGTGTTTTCCATAACTGTCCATATAAAAAGGTTCAACTACAACTAGCTCAAAATTGATTCAGAATCACTACCATGGTGCAAGGAATAGAAATATAAATTCATTAACACATCCAAAGAACCCACAACAACTAAGACAAAGGACTCACTATATTCACGATGGAATATAATAAATTTATAAATAAATCCAAAAATCAGGAATAATCCACATTCAAATATATACATCCAAAAAGACTACTATCTAGGATCTCCCTAGCTACCAAAAGGCCAACTTTATAACCTCTACCAAGTACATATATCTAGAAGGTCTAGGTAAAAGTAACTATATAATCAAATTCTCTATCAAGTGCATTCAAGTAGAAGAACTAAAATATCTAGGAGCTTTTAGTTCATCATATGAGAAATTTCATAACCTCTATGTGACCAAATATCTAAGGACTTTTATAGAAGTTTTTAGGTCACAAAATGAAGAAATATACAACTTCCATGTATCTAAGAAATCATCAAAAATTTCAGTATCAACTGTAAACCATAACATGACTAGCATCAAAAGTGTAGGGATGAAATCTAATAATATGAGCAACATGGTCTATAATGGCATCCTTATCAAGAAAATTGTCTATTACGAGCCTCAAATATCCAAATGTTTCATTCATCCTTTTCACCTCTATTATAGATATGTGTTTTCCATAATTTTGTCCCTAAAAATGGATCAACTACAACCAAATCACACTTTACAAGGATTAATACCTTGGTGTACATACTAAAAATATAAATCCATTAATAGATCCATTGAACCCACAACATCTAAGAAAAAGGACTCGCTATATTAATGATGGAATATAATAAATTTATAATAGATAAATTTAAATACCTTGAATCCTCAACATTCAAATACATACATCCAAAAGGACTACACAGCTATCTAGGAACCCCTTGGCTACCAAATGAAAAACTTCACAACCTCTAGCAAGTATATATATCTAGAAGATATAGGTCAAAGTCACTATATAATCAAATTCTCCATGAAATGAATGCAAATAAAGAAACGAAACTATCTAGGAGCTTCTAGGTCATCATATGACCAATTCCACAACTTCTATGTGAACAAATACTCAAGGACTTTTACAATACTTTAAAGGTCAAAACATGACCTGTTGGATATTAGAGTTGTTGGAATGTGTTGTTGTCATTGATGTCAACATATTCTTGTGTTGCAAAGAATTGGTTTGTTGCAAAGAGTTGTTTTGGTGATCTGTTACAAATGTGTTGATGCGGATTAATGGGTTTTGAGATACTTATCTCTAGTTTATTCAGTATGAGTTTCAGTGTTTCGGGAAGAGATTTGGTTGAGTTATGTGGTATGGTATGTGGACTGGTTTTTCAATGTTTTGTCTTCCAGAGTTGTGGTATTTGATCTATATTGCTCTGGAATTATTATATCTTGAGTTGCAGGTTTTGGAGAGTGTTTGGGACGTTCATTTGTGCCCTTAGATCAAGTGGTTCATGATGTGGAACTTCACAAACATATCTTTTAGTTTGTCAGTTGGTGTTCTTAAGCTCCGATGATGAAATAATGATGATTCTTGTTATCCGAGCTATTGCAGTGATTGTAGTGGAGTTCATGTTGCTTGTTAGTGCTCTTTGATTGTGGTGCATGTTATTGAAGATTTTATTGGTCTAGTGGTATTCTTTGTGTTATGCGACATATTCAGTGGTGTAGCGTGTTGTGGATGATCTTGGTGAATTATTTGGTGGTGTTGTGTGTTCGAGGATTTGATTTGGGTCCATGATATGTCCTTGCTGACATTGTATTGCTCTGGTTATGAATTTATGTATCGTGTGATGCAATTTTGTATTTAAGTCTTATGTGTTGAGCCAACCTTAAGGTTAAGGTTGATGATTTATATAAATAAGTGTTGTAATCATGTAAGTTGGGTGTCTTTGACTATCTGCGGTTGGATCTATGATCTGTGAGAGTGTTGTATGTGTGAGCAAGAGAATTTATCTTTCAGTAGTGGAGAAGAGTAGAGAAGTGTTGTTATGCAGACAGTGTGCTTAACTAGAACTATGATCAGGCATTTGGAGATGCTATTCTCTCAGTTCATGTAACCCAGTGTGTTGTCCGATATTTGTAAGGAAGTTAGCCTTCCCAGGGTTGTCACCCTTCTTGTTTTTGAGCAGTGAGATCTTGGTAGTGTGCCTGAATGCATGTGCATTCCCCATTGTAATATTTACACATACTATTGCAGAGTATCATCATATTGTGGGTAGGTTCCCATCATGGATTTTCCCTTAACTGGGTTTTCCACGTCAAAATCCTTGGGTTATGTGTGTTTTTGATGTCATGTTTATCTTTGCTACTATTGTTCTTGATCAGATCTAAAGTTGTGATTAATTTGGTTGAGTTTGGTAAAAAACTGATGTTTTCCTGCATTGTTGTTGTCCTACTACCAGCATGAGCAAATCCACAACCTCCATGTATCTAAGAGATAATCCAAAATTTCAACATAAGCTCCAAGCTACAATGTGACTAGCAGCAAAAGTGTAGAGATCAAATCCAATAAAATTAGCAAGATGGTCTAAAACGGTATCATTATCAGAAAAAATTTCTATTACAAACCTTGAATCTCAAAGTGTTTCATTCATCCTATTCATCTCTATTCTAGATGCATTTTCCATAATTGTCCCTAAAAAGGATCAACTGCAGCCAACTCACACTTAAAACAAGGATTACTACAATGATGAAAGGAAGGTTTTACCTCCTTTATACCTAAACCAAGCTCTTAAATCAAATAAAATATGTGCACTACTAGTACCAAAATCATAAATAAATCTTAATACTAAATGGATACCAAATGTAAGAAAATATAGACATTTTTTACACTAACTCTAATATGAAATTATTTCATGTCAATGGTATAAGAAAAGATATTGAATGATGGTATCAAGAATGTAAATATCATAGCAAAATTCTAGTATAAACTACACATAACAAGAATCAAAGATAAAATAGTTCCACATAAAAGAAGAGACACCAATATATCTTGGCAAAACTATTTTTTCAAAATAGCTCAATGTTTAAATCACCAATATGAATGTATTTCTTGCTTAAAAAAACAGTCATAATACAATAAATGGCTCTCATCCTTAATTTGAAAATCAACACTCTCAACTATGAAACAAATCATGTAAGATGTAATATTTTCTTACAATAATGAGCAATCATTGTTGTTATTCTCATGGGACCAAGCCAAAAACAATTGAGTGCCAAAATTCTCACAATGTTCTCCTCAAGATCTTCTCAACAAGTAGCCTAAGCCAAACTCCAAACTCCACACACAATGAGGAAGTACAAAGTAATCAAGTGATGAATGACTTCATTCCATGCCTCAACAAGTAAGAGGAAACTCATTAGAAACTTCCTAACCACCTTATCTACCAAATGTTATTTATGTCCCAAGCAAAAATAATCAATGAATCTTTTGTATATACATACATGCATGCATACATGCATACATACATACATACATAATACATGCACATGCACATGCACATACACATTCGCAAACAAATTTCTATGAGCACTCCTTTATCAACCTCCACACACAATGAGGAAGTACAAAGTAATCAAGTGATGAATGACTCCATTCCATGCCTTAACAAGTAAGAGGAAACTCATTAGAAACCTTCTAACCACCTTATCTACGATTATTTATGTCCCAAACAAAAATAATCAATAAATCTTTTGTATATACATACACATACACACACATACAAATTGAACACTCATTTGTTTCCTTAAAGTAAGCGAGATTACAACATGTACCCTAACCATCAAACGATTTTACAATATTGAATATATTTTATAATTAACTAAAAGCATACTAAATATTCTTCCCATAAACACAAATAACCATGTGCTCATTAAACCGGGAACCACCAGATCTTTCAATACAGCAAAAGAATTTATTCCACTTCACCTTTAAGCCCCTCCATTTGTTCCAAATCACAAAAGCATTTGAAGAGAAAATGTAGCCTCTGGCTTTCAAGTTCATGCTTAATACCACGTGTGTTATCTCCTCTTCTTTACTCCCAACCATTAATTATTTTATTCTCCTCCTTTCCCATCGCAAATGAGTGGAGAGAACCTTTTACTTTCTTGCCAAATGATTCACAGAACGAAACCAAAAATGGGCTTGTCACAGATTTTCTAAATGGCATGCACTAACATCTTTTCTACAAAAGCTTATTCCACCAATTCAGCAATCCTGCATAGTGGAAGTCGTGAATCACAGTGATAATGGCACTACCTTTAATTAATTATAAAGACTGATGTCCAGAACTATCTCAGATGCTACCTCAGTGCCATACAAAGAATTTTTCAATCAACAATCATTTCCCATGCCTTAGAAAATCTCAAATAAATTGCTTACCAAGGCCATCTATTCTCACAGTATTTCAGCAAGAGCAACAATGGAGTGTAACAGTCAATCAGACTTAGTAAGTCTTAGAGATTTTAACATGGAAGAAGACGTTGAGGACTTCCTTGCATGGGTAGGAGACAGCCAGGTGGCAAAATATACGACATGGAATCCCTGTGCAGCCATGGAGGAAGCCAAGCAGTTTCTGGTTAAAATGCAGCAGGCAGTTCCACCACATGAGTCATGGTTCAAGGCTGTTTGTCTCAATGGAAAGCCTGTTGGTCACATCAAGCTGGAGTTGAGGACCCATGAAAATGGGGTCAGATATGGCAGAATAGGATATGCCCTTGGAAGGGAGTATTGGAGGAGAGGAATTACAACACAAGCAGTGAAGCAGTGTTTGAAGATTGGTTGCACTGATCTCAGTTTGGAGAGTGTGGAGGCCTTGGTTTTGCCTGAGAATATGTCTTCCATCAAGCTCTTGGAGAAGGTGGGCTTCCAAAGAAGTGTTTCTTACTATGAATATGTTAATGTCAAGGGCAATATTCAGCAGTGCTTGCTCTATACCTTCCATGGGTCTCATGTGATTTAATCACAAGCAAAGTCTCTCTGTAGTGAATCCTCTATTGCCCCTTTATCAGGTGAAATAATTTTGAGTTGTTGAAGGTGTTAAAGTATAATTTCTAATAGTTGTATTTTAGAAGGTTTATAATAAAATTAAAGGGTTGTTAGGGATGATGATATGTTCTATGAGTACAATATATAGATGATTCAAATCTGTTAGAGGTATGATTAGATCAATTTAGATCTTCGATAATTTTGATGAGTTAGTTCTCTTTATTCTTAATAATTTATAATCAACTCTCAATTCAAATGTATACTTAATTATAATATTGTAATCTCTTATAACTATAGATATACTATTATTTCTATAATCAAGCCATTTTTATTTTAAAAATATAAATATATAATAAAAATTATTAATTGACATTATTGACTCATAAAATCAATATAATCTTAAAATTAAAAGCAAACAACAATTTAAGAAAATCAAAGCAAATCATCATAATATCTTCAAATCAACCACAATATTTATTTTTATTTTTTTAAATATAAAATAAATATTTTACTATTTTATTGATAACAAATAGATTTGGGGTTCACTCCCACATAAATTAATCAATAAAAACAATAGTAAATCAGATCAATTCTTTAACAAGGTGTTATGGGATTTTTTCCTCATTTAATAAAAGAAACATACTTTCTATGAAATAGCCCTTAAGAATTAAAAATGAGATAGAGAATAAAGGTTATTATAACCCTTTATTTAAAAGGGTGGGTAAAAATGAATAGTTTCAATGGATTCCTCTTTAAAGAGAGGAATAATTAAATTAATTAAATAATTATAAAATGACTTTTATAAAAGAGCGTAATGGTTTGAAAATCATCTCTTGAAAGGTTTTAAAGAGAATTTATGTGAGACTTGATGAGGACGCAAACATCACTCAAGAAAGAAGGTGATTTGGTGGGCTATCGACATAAGGGAAGGGGCACATGGGATATGTCTAACATGGGTACAAGGTACATTCATGATTGTCTTCGCTAGGGTTGTTGTGCTTGGGAAGCACGTGTATTGGTTTTAAATAACTAGTTCCTCCTAAAGTGTATTATATCTATGAGGGTCAATACCTATGAAATCTTCCTGGCATGAGAATGACCATTCCAAGTGTGTTGATTCATATAAGTATTGAGAACGATGATGTTAAAAGATCTTGGAAATATAATATATAAGAATTTGATGATAATATAATTGAATTATGTGATTGTGTTATTTAATTTACTATTATTTAATTTAGAATTCTCATCAAATTATCACATGTGTAGTTTACATTGGTTATTCCACATTAGGCATTCATATATATTTTAATATCATTACATCTTGAAAATTATCTCAACTCTAATATTCTACTACTAATACATAAAAAACTATGGGAGAAAAGCAGCATTGCATTTTGATATTAGAGTCTAATGATCAGATGTTTTTGTCTTTGAAACTTTCAACAACTTAGATTTCTAGATTTGATGTCTCTTAGGATTTTAAATTTTTGAACCCTTTGATGTGAGGAGAAGTGATATCCTTAGGTTCTACCTATATTTTCATCTAGACAATTATGTTAGCCTAGACTAATTATATTTTTAGGTTATACTAGAAGATGTATAGAACTTGATGGAAAACCCCTTTATGCTCAATCAACACATGAGCAAGTCCATTTATGTAATGTATGCAGTGTGTCTTTCTATTGTTTTAAAAATCAATTCATCAATGCCGTGTTAAGAAATTCTAATTGATTATTTTTATAGATAATATGAAAAAATAAAAGGTAGACATGAGATCTAAATGCTAATGCATTGAAGTGTCATTAATATATGTGTACAAAAATTATGAAATATTCTTAAAAAAAATAGAATATACATAAATTCTTAAGAAAAACAATAGATCTTTTATATTTTTAGTAACTCGCCTTAAACATAAAACAAATTATTCAGATTCTCAAATTTAATAAAATTAAATTACTAAAAGAATTATGATGTCTCCATTAGACATATAATTCCTCATGGAGGCCACAAGAGATCTTTCTATGCTTACTAGATAACAGATAAATTTCAGGTAAAGTCTTTGGATGGTGGTCTAATTCGTTGCTTCAGTTTGTGACATAATTCATTCGCAGTGGTATGAGATGGAGAAGTAGAATTAGAAATATGAACACACAAATTGGTTTCACTCCATACTCTTCACAAGGGAAAGTCAAGACTATGCCTGATTAAGCTCGAACAATTATAATAAGAGATCTTACTTTCGAGAGAATGAAATCCACATTTACAATAACCATGATATAGTTTCTGCTGAAATGCTTATCTTCCATATTCCACTGCAGTGAAACTTCCACAAATGAAAGGGATCTCTCCATCACAAAAATTGCCATTACTCTCAATTCTAATGTCCTTCCCCTAAAGCGCAAAAAAAAAAAAAAAAATCTTGGAAAATTTTGTGGATTGTTATGCTTTGGTGAGCATAGAGCTTTATAGGCATTGGGTATGTTCTAGTTTGTGAAGTCATGACCTAACAATTGTAGATTTTTTAAAGACTACGTTGAGCACTTAAAAAATTGTGTTAGACATCTCAAAAATTCTAAGAATGGAATATTAAAAGGGACTATATATACTATGCTCGATAGAATATTCAATATGGTATGCTTGTGCTCGAGAAGCATTTCAAGAATAGAAGAGTTAGACCATCTAGATATAAATTGCATAGATGTTATTGTGCGTATGGAAATATCAACAAATTAAGAAATTGTATTATTTTATGAATATCATAGGGGAAGAACACCAGTAGCAGTCATAGCTAATTTCGTGCACCTACATATCCTAAACGGTACATTGGATTTCAAATTTGTTTTTTGGTTGTCTTCATATGCGACTTAACTGCTTCAAGCTATTGATCTGGCTTTTGGGTAGTAACGATCCGATCTCTACGAGTCGTTATGCGTCGAAAGGTCAAAAAGTGGTCATTTCGAAGTGATGACCAATACTTCACCTCTTTTGTGCCATGAAAACACCAATACATGTTTATTATGTGCCTAATAAATAATATATTTATCATATATTTACAACACAAAAAATGTTTTTAAAATATGTAATGAATATTAAAAAAAAAATGTTTCAATATAATAAAGTTTTTAATGGGTAGTCGAATATTCCGTTGACCACCCATGACCACCTTCCTGCGTATCACTCATGGCCCCACGTGGCACAAATTACCTCTACCTACATTGCCCTAAAAACTTAGGTAAAACAAGTTTGTAAGGCAGATTTTCGTCTATTTTTTCCTCCCCGATATGGTTTCTCCTCCCTGTTGTCAACGCTCTGTCTCTGCAACGCCTCGGCTCCGTCTCTACAACGCCTCCTTTCAGCTCCAGGTAACGGTTGCCTCTCTTCCTTCATGCGTTATCGATGTCCAATGATGGTTTAGGTCCTTTGTAGCTGCATTATGCTTTATCTATTGATGATTTCTTTGTATGTGGGTTAGGGTTTCATTTCAATGGTCTGTTATAGTTTAATACTGCTGAAATCCTCACAAAGAATGGCAAAAAATTGATTGTTTCTTTGTTTTCTTCAACAGCCCTTCATTATTTTTCATTTCCCTTAATGGGTGAGCTATTAAATAGTGTCTCTATGTGTATAATGCCAAAATAGTTACGGAGAATGTAAAAAAAATTGATTATTGTTCGTATTTATTCAAAACCCTTTCATTGTTTATGATTTCATATTATGGGTGTGTTGTTAAATTATGGCTCTTTGTTTATAATGTCAATATAATTAAAGAGAGTGTAAAAAAAATTGATTATTGTTTATAATTATTCGAAACCCCTTCATTATTTATCATTTTTTTAATGGGGGGTTGTTAAATGGCGTCTCTTTGTTTATAATGCCAAAATAATTACAGAGAATGCAAAAAAAATTGATTATTGTTCATAATTATTCAAAACCCCTTCTTTATTTATCATTTTATTTTATGGGTGGGTTGTTGAATGGTTCTCTCTATTTATAATGCCAAAATAATTACAGAGAATGCAAAAAAAATTGATTATTGTTCATAATTAACCCCTTCATTATTTATCATTTTATTTTATGGGTGCGTTGTTCAATATCGTCTCTCTATTTATAATGCCAAAATAATTATTGAGAGTGCAAAAAAAATTGATTATTGTTGATAATTATTTGAGACCCCTTCATTATTTATCATTTTTTTTATGGGTGGGCTATTAAATGGCGTCTATCTGTTTATAATGCCAAAATAATTACAGAGAATGCAAAAAAAATTGATTATTGTTCATAATTATTCGAAAGCCCTTCTTTATTTATCATTTTATTTTATGGGTGGGCTATTAAATGGTTCTCTATGTTTATAATGCCAAAATAATTATAGAGAATGCAAAAAAAATTATTATTGTTCATAATTATTAGAAACCCCTTCATTATTTATCATTTTATTTTATGGGTGCGTTGTTCAATGGTGTCTCTATTTATAATGCCAAAATAATTACAGAGAGTGCAAAAAAAATTGATTATTGTTGATAATTATTCGAAACCCCTTCATTATTTATCTTTTTTTGTATGGGTGGGCTGTTAAATGGCATCTCTTTGTTTATAATGCCGAAATAATTACAGAGAATGCAAAAAAAATTGATTATTGTTCATAATTATTCGATGTTTCATTTAAATGCTCTGTTACAGTTTAATAATGATGATATCCTCACAGAGAATAGCAAAAAAAAAATGATTATGTATTTGTTTTATTCGAAACCCCTTCATTATTTATCATTTCATTTTATGGGTGCGTTGTTAAATTGTGTCTTTGTGTTTATAATGCCAAAATAATTAC
Organism: Cryptomeria japonica; assembly: GCF_030272615.1. Classification (NCBI taxonomy): domain Eukaryota; kingdom Viridiplantae; phylum Streptophyta; class Pinopsida; order Cupressales; family Cupressaceae; genus Cryptomeria; species Cryptomeria japonica. The sequence goes on along the minus strand of NC_081410.1, from coordinate 549,982,344 downwards.
AGAGAATGCAAAAAAAATTGATTATTGTTCAGAATTATTCAAAACCCCTTCATTATTTATCATTACAATAATGTGTATGCCTGATACTGGCTATAAGGTTGTTGTCCTCATATATATACTCATATGTGTGTGTGTGTGGGTGTTATTGTCGACATATAACAACCTTCTCACATACACGTTATGGGCCACTTGGCACGAATTACCACCAACTACATTGCCCTAAAATCTTTGGGAAATGAAGATTTTTTGAGGCATTTTCATTGTTTGCTCTGCCGTCAATTTCTTAATATACTTGTATGTGGGAAAAGTGGGTCGATAGAACTCAATTTGTGAAAATATTGCTAAATGACTTGTCCACACACACACACAGGACTTCTTGGTGCAAGCTATGGAGTAATAACGTATTACTCAGCTTCCCAAGGTGGGTCCCATGGTTCTCTATCTCACAATGCCCCTCAAACCAATATTTTTGCTCTCAGATTACTGAGCAAAATGGTTTAGGGATGGCAAATGCAAGAACGAGGGATGCTTTGATGGTTTTTAGTATGAGATGCATCCTAAGCTATGCATGATCTTAAAATGCAATAAACTAAATGATAAGATGACAAGATTAGTATAAATACTATCCTAACATGATATATTAGTCTATGATTGAGCTAAATGATAAAGAAAGTATTCTAAACATGCATATTTAGACTAATTCCTGGTTTCAAAGAGGCTAAAATGATGAGCATAAAAATGATATGAAAGCTTGAATGTATTTGAGCATAAGTGTGATACTACAAATTTGAAGGATGATTTAAAATGGAGGAATGAGAGCTCTATTTATAGCAAAAACAGGGCAATGGATGGCCAGGATTGAAAGGTTTAATCAAGGGTTAAGTTTGAAAGTTGAGGATCCATGTGCACAATTTGCACCAATGAAATGGTGACAAGTGTCAACATAGGGTTGGGTTGAGAGAAGGGGTTGGAGACATTAAATTCCTGAGAAGACCTCATGGTCATCTAGAGGGTAAGGGTCAAGCCTAAATTAGGATTACCCACTGGATTAAGAGTTAATCCAAGGATAAACCTTTGTGCAAATGATTAAGAGATAATCATGGTCAAAGCATTAAAGGCCTGATGAGACCCTTGGGTTGGGTGAAGGTTGAGTTAAAACAAATGATTTAACCATGTAAGAGGGTTTGAGTTAACCATTAATGGTTATTGAAGACTTTGGGAGATTAAGTGGTTGAAGGTTGGAAGCCTTTAATGGCTATCAAAGACTTTGAGGAATTAAGTGGTTGAAGGTTGGAAGCCTTTAATGGCTATCAAAGACTTTGAGGTTTGAGAAGTGGCTTCCCTTTGTTTAGGGATGTGACAAAGTTTAGAATGATGGGTTAGGCTAATTAGAAGCGATTAGAAAATTCAAGAAGGGATTAGAAAGGGGTTTAGGATTTTGCAAGTGGATGGAGGGATAATAGGATTTAATTGAAATAAAGTAATTTAATTCAATTTGGTTGCAATTTGGGGAAATTAAATAAATTAGATTTATTCAATTTTAGGATAACTATTTAATTAAATTTGAATTTAATTAAAAGTGCATAGGGGGGATTTAATTGAATAAAATGATTTATTAATTAAATGGGTATAGTGAATTTTATTTAAATAAATTGAGTAATTTACTTAATAAAATAGAGGAATGCGGGTAATTTAATTAAATTGGATTTAATCAAATAGAGAAATGAACATAAAATATTCATTTAGGAATATGGTCATTTGTATACGTCTACAATACTCACTGTAAATAATATTATGAGGCATACACTATATTACTTCTAATAAATTTCATATGAAAAATATAGCAACACCATTCAATTATTAGTCATTTGAGAAATGAATTTGCATCTTAATACAATATCAGCAATATCTAGTTTTTAATCACATCACGGTTACATCTTTCACTCCTGCATCATGTGCTTTTAGTTTCTCTCCTTGATATATAATGTCTCAAGTTTTGTACCTATATGGCTATTGTCCACATATATATACACACACATATATACATGTATATACATGTGTGTGAGTATATATATATATATATATATATATATATATATATATATATATATATATATATATATATATATATATATATATATATATATATATATCAAAGAAACGGGACTCGGACTCGGACTCGGGACTCGGGACTCGGAGTCAGACTCGGCTGGACTCGGGAAAGTGAAAAACTCAAGAAATTTAGACATTTTTAAAGATTTAAAACTTGTTTCATGCACCCTTTATTGAATACACCTTAAAGACACAATAACATCATCAAACGCGGCTCATTTGATTACATACACAAGTATACATCAATCACATTAACATAAACGCAAATTGTAGCTGAAGGAAATAACAAACATAAATATATATAAATATTGTCAAATGTATACAATATTACAAAACTCATAGAATAAAAAATCCATGTCATCATATGATCATCATCAAATGTTCCACACAAATACAAAAGGTAAATATAACTACAAGCCTATGGCTCAGAGGAGTGTGCACCCTCTCACCCTGGCCCCCTGGGAAGGCATTTAAGGTAGGTCCTGGATGATTCGGCACCCATAGTCGCTCCCTATGACACCATGCCATGCTCACCAACATCAGGAACATTTATGTCACTATCAGTATCTCATGTCTTTGCTTGTGCTCTATGCTCCTCCTATGCCATGGCTACAGCCTCAACCTCTATATCTATCTAGTTGATCCAATCAGTGTCAGAATCGGAGGTTAAATTTTCCCTACTTCTATCAACGCAGTTTCTCCCCATATTTTTCAACAGGGGCTTGGGGGTAGCGCCCCCAAGGTGGGGTCAAGGGGCAGACTTTTATTATTTAGTAAAGGCATCAGGTGTTATTTTTCTATTGGCTGACATGTTGTAACCCTAATTTTTCTCATTCTTAGGCAGAGGTTGTAGTGAACAAAGACGAGATTGTTCATTTAAAAAAAAAAATTAAAAAACGCATTTTTTTGGCCTTTTTTGGGCCTTGCCATCGGCCGAGTCCTAGGCACAGGACTCACCGAGTTTGGCGAGTTTATGCCAAACTCGCCAAACTCGCCAGACTCGACCAAGCCCGAGTCCGAGCTCCAGAGACTCGGCAAGCATGTCTCGGACTCAGACTCGCCAAGTTTGGCGATTTTCTAATCTTTGATATATATATATATACAACAACATTTTATTTTATTCAAAGATGTTGAATGATGGATTTGTACTCATTGGTACCTGCAGAAATTGATTTGTTTTTTCATCATTTATCTCAATGGCATTGAGGGTTTCATTTCAATGATTTGTCTTTGTATATATATTTATGCAGGCACACATGGTAGCATTTTTATTTTGTTGAAAGATGTTCAATGATGGAATTGTTCAGTATCTATTAGAATATCAACAATATCCAGTTTTCAATCACATCACAGTTACATATTTTACTCTTGCATCTCATGCTTTTAGTTTGTCTCCTTGTTATATATAGTTTCAAGTTTGTGCCTATATGGTTATTGTCCATATCTGTGTATACACATACATATGCATACACACATATACATGTATATGTATATGTATATATATACATGTGTACATGTATGTACATATACATGTATATGTATGTGTATATATATAAATGTATATGTATATATATTCATGTATGTGTATATATATACATTATATGTATACATGTAGAAACACACACAATAGCATAATATGTTCTATAATGATGGTTGTTTCGAGTTTTGTTGCTATATGGTTATTGTCTATATAAATGTGTATATGTATATGGACAATAACCATATATCCACAGAACTTCTTGTAATCAACAACATAATCACTAAATTCCTTATTCAAGGGCGCTCATTCAGATTGGTACACACTGAATAACTAAATTCCTTTTGCAGTCAATGTTAAATGTTATAAATCTTTCAATTTAAATTATATTGTTTTCAGTAAACCAACATTTATTTCAATATAGTCACTGTAAATAATATTAATAGCCATATTGGATGTCCAATGATGGTTTATGCTCCTTCGTAACTACATTATGCTTTGTATATTAATGATTTCTTTGTATGTGGTTTACAGTTTCATGTCAATGCTCTCTTACAGTTTAATGTGCCTATATGGTTATTGTCCACACACACACACACACACACGCATGCATGCATATATGGTTATTGTCCACACACAGGTGTGTGTGTGTGTGTAGACACACACAATAGCATTTTTTTGTTTAAAGGTTTTCAATGATGGATTTGTACTCATTGATACATGCAGAAATGGATTTGGTTTTTAATCATTATAGTGTGAAATTGACTCCACTTTATTTGCTTCATTATAGTGTGAACTTGACTCCAAATTATTTGCTTCATTATAGTGTGAACTTGACTTATTATAGTGTGAACTTGACTAAACTTTCTTTGCTTCGTTATAATGTGAACTTGAGGGTTTATAGTGTGAACTTGACTCCAAATTATTTTCTTCATTAGTGTGTGAACTTGACTCATTATAGTGTGAACTTGATTCAATTTTCTTTGCTTCATTATAGTGTGAACTTGAGGGCTTATAGTGTCAACTTGACTCCATATTATTTGTTTCATTATAGTGTGAATTTGACTCATATATTTACATATATATTTATATATATGCATATGTACATATATATAGACAGCACCATTTTATTTTGTTCAAAGATGTGCAATGATGGATTTGTCCTTATTGGTACTGCAGATATTGATTTGTTTTTTCATCATTTATCTCAATGGCATTGAGGGTTTCATTTCAACGATATGTCTTTGTATATATTTTTATATAGGTACATAGACACATACATATATATAGTGTGAACTTCACTCATCATAGTGTGAACAATTCAAAGCATAGAAGAAAATTGAACAATTTGAAACAATGGAGGACTGCATATTTAATATGACATGACCGACTATTTCCCACAAAATTAAAATTTGAAAATAGCTAGCTACCACAATCGAATGCATTGCATATTCGAATTATGTTATAAGACAGAATTTTTCATGTCACTTTCATTACAATCCAATTCATTGCATATTTCTAAGTTCTATAAATTACCTTTGTGCATTCCTTATGTAACTATTTGTTTGCAATATGTATGTATGTTATACATATGTATGTATATGTGCATATGTGCAATTCTATGTACATGTGCATATGTATGTAGGTGGATATGTATATGTATGTACTTATGCATTTCAATATGTATGTATGAATGTGTAAGGATTGTATGCATGTTGTCAAATGTTAAAGACGGTCAAAAAGTTGTTCTGCATTCAATAATGTATGGATGATTTGTTGTGAGAATGTTATGCTACCCCTGATTATTACTATTTTTCGCAAGCATGCTAGAGCATCGAGGGAAGAACCAAACTTGTGGAAGATCATCATATCAATGTAAATGTGTTTATTAACACACTTCAATTCTTTGGAGATTATGCCTTTAATGCTTAAATTTTATATTTATTTGTGTAGATATCTTAGGTTATCATGCATTTCTTATTAAATGTATTTCTTAAAACACTTTAGTTTGTTTTGCATTTTGTTGTGATTGTTATGGCAGGCAATTACAAACATGATAAGGAGTCACTATGTCGAAGACAACAAGCCTTCCTCTCAGGTAAAGTCAATATGACTTTACTTTGGCAATGATCTAGTAGACAATGCAATTTGTGATTTGTTTTTGTTTCAGTTTGTGAATTATTTATGTTTCAATTTATGAATTGTTTATATTTCAATTTGTTTAAATTCCTCACTTAGTTCATATGGCTACAAGAAACACACTTAGTTCACATTAGAAAAAAATCTAGTAGAAAATGCATTTTGTGAATTATTTATCTTTCAATCTTCTCTTTGTGGGACATTACTTTAGCAATGATCTAGTAGACAAAGCAATTTGTGATTTTTTTATGTTTCAATTATCTCTTTTCGGGACTTTAATTTGTTTGAATTTCAACATTTATATGCATATGTTGTTGTGTTCATGTTATATATATATATATATATATATTATTGATCAAAAGGAAATGCCCCATTTGCAAAAAAAAAAACAGACAAATAGTGCCTTATTAGATATTTTGGTAGATACTGCCAACAAGGAAAACTTGGCAACTAACAAGATATCTTGTAAGGTACTAGAAAATGATTCTTTGTCTAGCGCCTTTTTACAAATTGGACACTTCCTTTTATCATTTCGATGCAATGACCTAGTAGGCTTATTAAACACTACTATTTATATATGATGACTGCAATTTGAACATTTATAAGTGTTCAAATTTCTCACTATCAAAAGAGGACATATCAGTAGGATCTGAATAATCAGATGCCACTAATATGGCCTTTTTGATAGTGAGCAATTTGAACAGTGATGTGGCCTCTTTTGATAGTGAGAAATTCTATAATCACATCAGAAAAAAAAAAAAATGTATGAGATTTATAACAACACCATCAATTCATTGGAATATTCATCTGAGATATCTGAAAACAACGAAGTTTTGAAAACATTACAAAAGATGGAAGTGTGTCATTCTATAATCACATCATAGTTATATCGAAACTCAAAATCTTCTCTTCGGAGGGCTCACAAAATATAATTGATCACAGACTCAATCAATTATCCATATGGATATTAAATGGAGGAGGTGTCACAAATCCAACCCCATCAGACTGTGGCCTACTAGGGTCTGGCCCAACAGAGGTGTTTTCTTGGCTTCGAGGGGTTTGTAAGTAACTTTCTATTTGAGCAAGCAATCTCTGGTTTACACCTCAAACAAGTTGCATGGTTTCTGAGCATCCAGGTGATGTCCCAACTTGCGTAGTATTAATAGCTGCAAAGGCTGGGGATAAGAGGTTCATCATTTCCATGAGAATTGGGTGTTGGATGGGTAGACGTTCTGCAACTGTGGCCACATCTTTTGTCCTCTTTGCACGCTTGGCTACCTTTTCAACTGCCTTCCTTGCCTTCTCAAGTTTTGCTTATGCATCTTTATTTTCCTTCTCTTGTCTTTGAATGAACTTCTCTTGGGAATCCTGCAATTTTTTCGCCTGTTTTTCCACCCTCATAGCCTCCTTTTCCATCGCTTTTGCTTCACGTTGTGCCTTCCTCTATCTAATTTGTTCTTTCTTTCATTCTGTCAATTCCTCGTCTCTTTTCCTTTCAGCCTCTTTATCTTTTTCCCTTTGAATGTACTCATCAGATTTCAAGATCTATGACTGGCTACTAAGACATAGCACCACTTTCCTACCTCCACGTGAAGATTGATTCATTCTCTGCACTGGAAGTCTTAAGAATCTGGTGATTTGCCTTGGCACTTGCTGCCCATCCTCTTGTGTACATGGCACAAACTCAGGTTTGTCTTCACCTATGTGAATTTCATCTTCACAATTAGCACCATCTTTCTACTCCCAATTGACTGCATTGGTGAAGTAGTGTATCGCATCTGTTGGATCAATTTCCGATAGACTTGGCATGGAAAGGGTTAATCACCACAGTTGGTTGCTTCTTGGGTCCAGTCTAATATGACAACTTGTGTTGGAAAATACATGCTTGTTGATGTACTTTCCAAACCCTCATTTGACTGGCTAGTTTGTGGGGGAAGACCTGGTTCAGTAGTTTGTGGTGTCAAACTTGTACGCTCAATCATTGCTTGTGTTTCGCTATGGCATTCTATAAAATCTTGAATATCTTCCTCATTAAAACCAGCCAACCGCAAGCAAGCCTCTGCTTCCATATACTCTGGTTCTCATCCCTTGAAGTGGCATCATGTTATGTTCCAACAGCTGGTTGTATACCAACTGCAACCTCAAATGTCTCACTTGGCCTCATATCATTCTGCAAAGCAGATCGATTAAGTGGTCAAATCCTTGTCCTACGGAAGCCACTGATTATATTAGTCGGTGTCAATTCTTGTGAAAAGGCCTTGCTCGCAAGACTTGCCAACTCTTCCCTTCCAATTTCAATTTGCGGGTAGTTTGACATCCATATACTCCTTTGTTGTTTGAAATCATTCTTGAAAGGTGAGAATACAGAAACATCAAGTGGCTGCAGTTTGTGGCTTCTATGAGCAAGAAGGGTTACCAAATATATACCTATCCGCCTTGCTTCTTAAATTATCTTGAAGGCTACATGGTTGCCATGATTGTCAAAGATTAGTAGGGCCCTACGTGAGGGTGAAACTCCACCAGGGACTAAACGTGAAAAATGTTCCAACCAATTTAAGAACAACTCCTTTGTCATCCATGCATGTTCTTGGACTGCCATGCATGCTCCTAGATCACAATTTACAATGCAGTTTCGGATATGCCTCTTAGATTTAAACAAATAAAATCCAGGAATGTTGAAACCACATGCACTAACACATGCCAAAATAGTAATCCACTCTCTACTCTTGGAAATTTGGTGTGGTACACACCTTTGGCCCAATTTGGCTATCACTCTCATTCCATAATTCCTCCCAACTTGCACACCAATCTTATCACAATTCCAAATCCGGCTGCTACCATATTGATTGAGGTTGTACATTACCTCCAAGTTGTCATAGAAAGAGGCAACAATACAAGGTCAAAGCATAATAGCCCTATCGAAGTCCACTCCTTTTGTTGTTCTCATCCTCAGATCAGGGTGCCTTCATCTAAAACCTGCCCAACATGACCTCCCTGTTATCCCATTTTTTAATCGATTAGGCCTATTCTCGCAAATTTGGGCAACGGTTGATTGAAGTTGACTTATTTGGAGACTGTGACCAATTTCAGCCATGTTTTTGCACCATTGAACAACTTCATCCTCCTCCTCTGCTGATAAAATGGTGTGTGGACCCCTCACAGTCGTGGTTGTGGCTCCCATCAGCCATGCTCTCAAAGAGGCAATGGGGATATCATAATTGATTGATGTGCCTCTAATAGACATGTGTTTGTCTTTTATGCATGATATTGCTTCTCTCATGTTAGATATGCTCCATTTTGGTTTGGCCACATGTACAGCAGTAGTATTACAGGTTGCAATAGAATGGTCATCTACAGTAGTAGTTTCCACATCAGTTGCATTGTTAGGTGAATGGTCATCTACAGCAGGAGTCACTGGGTCTTCATTTTGGACAAAACTATCTTCATCAGGGAAGTGCACCCCATGAGTGACTAACTGTTTGACATCTAACACATATGTTTCCCTTTCTACCTGGTGCCATTATGTTTAGTGAACCTACAACGATAAGGTACCAATGATAAAATGCAACTGTGTGTGCCTATATAAATATATATAGAGAGAATGATCATTGAAATGAAACCCTCAATGCCATTGAGATAAATGATGAAAAACAAATCAATTTTTGTAGGTACCAATGAGTACAAATCCATCATTGAACATCTTTGAACAAAATAAAATTTTACTATGTCTCTATTTTTATATGCCTGATAATATGGACAATAACCATATAGCCACAGAACTCGAAACAGAGTTAAGTATGTAACTGTGATGTGATTGAAAATTGGATGTTGTTGATATTCTATTAGGTAGTGAACAATTACATCATTGAACATATTTCAACAAAATAAAATGGTGTGTGTGTGTGTGTGTGTGTGTGTGGTGTGTGTGTGTGTGTGTGTGTGTGTGTGTGTGTGTGTGTGTGTGTGTGTGTGTGTGTGTGTGTTATATAACAAGGAGAGAAACTAGAAGCACAAGATGATGAGTGAAAGATGTAACTGTGATGTGATTAAAAACTAGATATTGTTGATATAGTATTAAGATGCAGATTCATTTCTCAAATGACTAATAATTGAATGATGTTGTTGTATTTCTCATATAAAATTTATTGGAAGTAATATAGTGTATGCCTGATAATATTATTTACAGTGAGTATATTAACAAATTGAAGGCAGAGTAAATAATGAAAATGCCTCAAAAAATCTTCATTTCCCAAAGTTTATAGGGCAATGTAGCTGGCGGTAATTCGTGCCAAGTGGCTCATAACGTGTATGTGAGAAGGTTGTTATATGTTGACAATAACACACACACACACACACACACACACACACACACACACACACACACACACACACACACACACACACATATGTGTGTGTGGACAACAACCTTATAGCCAGTATATAGTCACTGTAAGTAATAGTATCAGGCATACACATTATTTTAATGATAAATAATGAAGGGGTTGCAAATAATTATGAACAATAATCATTTTTTTTGCATTCTCTATAATTATTTTGGCATTATAAATAGGCAGACGCCATTTAACAGCACACCCACAAAATGAAATGATAAATAATGAAGGGATTTCAAGTAAAACAAATAGATAATCATTTTTTTTTGTCATTCTCTGTGAGGATTTGGGCATTATTATGCTGTAAGGATTTCGGCATTATTTAACTATAAAACAGCATTGAATTGAAACCTATATCGCAAAATGAAGCAAAGAAAGTGGAGTCAAGTTCACACTATAATGAAGCAAAGAAATTGGAATAAAGTTCACACTATTAATGGACAATAACCATATAGGCACATTAAACTATAAGAGAGCATTGAAATGAAATTGTACAAAGAAATCATCAATAGACAAAGCATAATGCAACTACAAAAGAGTTAAACCATCATTGGACATCCAATATGGTTGTTAATATTATTTACAGTGACTATATTGAAAGAAATGTTGGTTTATTGAAAACAGTATAATTTCAATTGAAAGATTTATAGCATTTAACATTGACTGCAAAGGGAATTTAATTATTATGTGTGTACGAACCTGAATGTGCACCCTTGAATAAGGAATATGCAGAGGGTATTTGCAAAGCTCAAGAATATGCAATGAATTGGATTGTAATGAAAGTGACATGGAAAATTTTGTCTTATAATATAATTCGAATGTGCAATGAATTCAATTGTGGTAGCTAGCTATTTTTAAATTTGAATTTTGTGGGAAACAGTCAGTCATGTCATATTAAATATGCAGTCCTCCATTGCTTCCAATTGTTTAGCTTTCTTCTATGCTTTGAATCAAATTGTTCACAATTGACACTCATCCGAGCTCATGGTGTTGTCATTGATGGAAACACACATCATTTTGGGTTGGATACTTAGTCGGTACTCACCGGTATTCTAGGATTGACATTCGGAATTTAAGGAAACTCACATTGTGAAAAGCAAGGGAAACCGGTAATCTAGGAACTGGTATTTGGAGGTCGACATAGAAGATTGATCCGGCAAAGGTTAAAGCGGAAATAGTCATAAATATTAATATTTATATTTTATTTTGGGTCGACATGTATTTATCTTTTGTAATATAATTGTAAGCCGACATAAGGCATTTATGTATGTAAGGGTATATAAGTCAATTCGGTTAGGTCATTTTGGGATATAGATGCGATAGGATTTATGCAATTGTGTGAGCGAGATCTTGATCGACAGAATGCGAATGTAATGATCTATAGTCGGTCTTGGTTATTTGTGACGAGGATTGGAAAGTGAATCAGGTTACTAGTAAGGAAGGAGATATTGTTAACCAGTACAGTCAGTGCTTAAGCCAGAACTCATCCAGCATATCAGATGCACACTCAGAGTTTGGAATTTTGTTTGTAATTCAGTATTTTATATCTGTAGTCAGTGAGGCTCCTTTGTGATGAGCAGTGCGATCTAGGTAGTGTGTCTTCCTGCATGTGCAAGCCCCCTTTTTATGTAATATTTATTCAACTAGTCGGTGGATAGATATTGTGGGACACAAATCCCATCGTGGTTTTTCTTTTTTGAGGTTTTCCACGTATAAATTTGTGGTGTTATGGTGCTGATCTTTGTGGTTGTTTTGTTCTTCATTATATCTTGTATATATGCTTAACGGTTAATTGGAAAAATATCTAAAGGATTTAAATTCGTAATTACTAGTAGAAAACTGATTCACCCCCCCCCCCCTCTCAGTGTTCTTAGATTCCAACAATTGGTATCAGAGCCTGGTTCCTTAGAATAAGTCTAACAGCTTGAGGAAGATCCTGAATCTGGAATCTATGGAGATGAGTTTGAGGAAAGAACTTGAAGTAGCACTTGAAGAGTTTGATGCTGAAAGATTGAAGAAAATGAAGCTGCAAGATGAGTTGAATTCTACAAAAGATGAGTTGTTTGCAAAGGAATTCATCATTACTCTACAAGAGAGGTTGTCATTTGCACAAGTCAAAAGGAAAGAACATTGTGATCAATTACAAAATCATGACGATGAAGAGAAGAGTGCTTCAAAGGAACTATGTCAGAAGTTGAGTCAGGAAAATGGTGTCATGAAGAATGAAATTCAATCCCTAGCCATGAGGATGTCCAAGGAGATTGAAGACCAAAAGAAGAATGAAGAAAATCTTGCCAAATATCTAAAAGACAGATCTAAAGAATGCATTAGGTTGGCACATGAGAATGATGTGTTGAGAACTGAATTAGTACAATCTCAAAACAATGAACAAGAGTTGGAAAGAATGATGACAATTCTAAGAAGTGATCTGGATGTTGCAAATGAGTACAAAGACAAGTTCAAGGACAGTTCTGCAAAGCTTTATGAGTTATTGAAGAATCAAAGGGACACTGGAGACACTAGAGGTCTTGGATTTGAACATGGAGAAAGCTTCGTAACTGCAAATCAAGAGAATCTACCAAACAATTAGAATCAGAGGTCACCGGTAAGACAACCCAATGCACATAAATTTAATGGTAGATGCTTTGTTTGCAATAAGTTTGGTCATATCACAAGTCAATGCAGAAATAGAGTCAATTAGAATAATAATTCAGGTACCGGTCAGTGTTTCAATTGCAAAAAGTATGGTCATAGGACAGAAGATTGTAGAATGAATGTGAAATGTCATGCATGTGGAAATTTTGGGAATATGGTTAATCAATGTAGGTCAAAAAATGATCAAGGTTACAACAAGGCAATTCAGAAAAACAATGTCGCATGTTATGCATGCAAAAAAAGTAGGATGGTGGTAATTGCAGGATCTAAGGTGGCCATCTCTCCCCATTTAGTTTGTTTACCAAGATTCACTTGGGAGCTTTGATAACTTGGGCAAGCATGTTCTTCACCTTCCTTAACCAATTGTGGAGTTGCTATGTTGGTCATGAGATGTCCCAAGTCACTTCTCATCAAGTGATGAAGGGTATTAACTTTCTTAGTTCTTCTCGATGATTCAGTGATTATACCTTGCAAAGAGATGCTTGGTAAAACAACCTTATTCTTCTTTTTGAAATTGAAGCTTAGCCATTGTGGCATACTTGAATCTTGTTGATACTATTGGGAAGTGACTTGGGAAGTTATTATATGGGTCTTTGGTTGCTAGTCCGGTTCTTTTTCTTCCTCTCGCTAATTCTTTACCTGCAATAGGATGTTCTTTACCTGCAATAGGATGCTTATCTTGCTGCTAACCTATAGACTCTTCATGTTGTGGTGATGGTTGGGGGAGTTGTTGAGTAGGATGATCTTGTTGCACCTCTCTGGAGTCTTGTTGTTGTTGTTTGGAAAATTCCTCTAAATTTTCACCCACCTCTTGTTCAAAATCCTCCTTACTTGCCTCTCCTTGTTGTTTTTCCCGTCCCTCTTCCAATTGTTTGAGCACCAGTCGCTCATCCTTATCACCAATTTCCATTGTTTCATCTTGTGCTTCATACAATTATGTTTTTGCAACTTCAGTAGTTTGCTCCTTATGCTCGCCAACAAGTGGTTGAGTTGACTGTTCATCTTGAGGAAAGACAAACACTTGTACCAATATTGATTCTCCCAAGTCTTGATTCGAAGTAATTTGTTCTTGCATTGGAGTTTCCCTTTTCTTGAAGGTCATCAATGAGATAGGCATAATATCCTAATTAGAGTTAGAATCAACATTATGAATGATTACTCATTCTTGAGTTGACTTAGCAGTAGTTGTAGGAGCTTGAGAAGAAGAGGTGGTTTGTTTTGGATCTGGTCCTTGTGAAGTTCCTTCTCCCAAGTTGATACCAGTAGCGAGTAAAACTTAGGAAATTGACGCTTGAGGAGTAGCAAATAACCCAATGGTTACTCCTTGCTCAGATGTTGCTTTTAAAGATTGAGATTCTTTCATCTTCTTGTCTAACTACTAAATTAACTCCTCTTTCAATGACAAATGTAGGAGCTTCTTCATCTATAGGAGTAGGCTTTCTAGAATTTGGTATTTTCCTTCTCATATATTCTTGAGTGGATTTGGATTGATGATTGCCAATGGCCTTACTTTTTTCTTTTCTCATGATATAATTCCTCGAAGCCAAAGTCCTAACCACTACCTACTTATTTCAACCACTCCTTCAAAGATATCATTAATCTATACATTCTCCTTTTCCGGCCACCTTATAGGAGAGAAAGGTCTTTGATCCACCTCTAGTTATTGGTAGGTAGGAATATTTGTTTCTAATTAAAATTCTCTCATCTGGTAGGAAGTCAACCTGCAATAACTCATTTTCCTAGCTTCAAAGATACCCTATAATCCTGCCCAAAAGTCTTCCAGTGCAAGCTTATGACCTTCATATGAAATTGGCATCATGCCCTTTAGCTTTCCAAATGGATCATATTGTTGCTAAGCATAGGGAAACTCTTTGATATTCAAATCTTGCAGCACATGGATTGTTGGTTTTGCAGTTTGTAGGTTATGGGACTTATAGTATTCAAGAGTAACTTGGAATGTAACTCTTTTCTTATGTTTTTGGGTCACGAGAGCTTGAACCCCTACGATTTGTCTTGAATACTCAAGAAGAAGAATTTTGTTGCAACAATAACAAGGAAGAAGGAAAGGATTACCAATGAATCCACTTAGCCTGATATAGGTCGACTGTTGATTCTAAATGAACCATGTTCCCCAATTCTCAATTAATTTCATTGTCTTAGTGGATAGACGGTATCCCACATCACTTGTCAATCTGCATATAACTGCAAATATGAATGAATCATTTATTCTTTTAAAATTATCTTTGGCCACTCAGAAGGACAATTGAGTGTATTATTGCCGAGCTTTCTTTTCATTGGGCTCTTCTCCTAATCTTCCTTCGGTGTTTAACCTTGGATACACACCACTCCTTGCAACTACCCATACCATCCAGGAAGTCATGAAGAACCTTTCGGTTTCAATCACATTGCACATTTATTCATGGATGTTGTTTGATATAATTTGTGCTTAGTCAAAATAGTCTTTTCCTTTGAGGACCGTGTAGATGTAATGATACATCCACAAATGATAATGTTCAACATCTTCCTTCTGAAGGTTTTACTAAGCATAATGATTAGATCACATTTAGGATCCCTAAAATCTACCTTCAGAATGTTGTCAATTTCTTTCAAGCCTAACTTCCTTGCTTCATTTAGCCAAACTTGATTTATATGATCCTTGTTGTTTACCATATTATCATTGAAGATCTTAATTTCTTCTTCTTCAAGAGTTTGCAGGAATTCCTCAGATTGTGGGATCCTAAAATCCATGGCAAGCATATTAGATGAAAGATCCACTACTACATTTCCCTTGGTATCTAGACACTTCCTAGTGTCTTTTTCATAATACTGAGCAATTGCCAAAATCAACTCCAGTGACTAAATTGCTTGGGGAAAAACTGTGGCTTCTATGAGCCTTGACCACCTAATCTTCCTGTAAGAACTGTTGGGATTCTGAGTAGATACTTCCTTCTTGATTGCTTCTAATTTAATGTGTCCCATTTCTATATTTGTAATCTACTGTACATCACTTTCAAATTTAGAAGACAATGCCTGACTTTTATATTGGTACTTCATGGTGGCAGGGATCTTTTCTAGTTTTATCTCGTTCCTTGTTTTCTTCCTCAAGGTCCTAGGAGCACTTGCTACTTCCATATGAATTATTTGACCTGCAAGAGAAAGTTCAGTCATTAGCACTTAGAAGATTTTACTTGATGTCGAAGTAGTAATCTTCAGAATCTCGGGGTTCTGAGGTTTCGGTTCAAAATAACTCCCATATAAACCTCATTTCAGGATCTCAGGATCCCAGAGTCTCTAAGTGACAGACACCGTAAACTTCAAATTTCAAGATCTCAGGATCCCAAAATCTATAATGTAAAACACTTAAGACTTTGAGGATAGCCACCTTGAAAGTTATACTTTGAGATCCCCAGATTCTGAGGCTCCGAAGCTTGGGAAGGCAGGGACTTCGGAACTTTGGGATCTCGAAATTCTAAAGTGATGAAAGGACAAGATCAAATGCACTACAGGATCCTGAGAACCTGGGGTTCTGAAGTGTGAAAGTTAAGTGCTTAGACAAGCTTTGAGATCTTGAAAACTTGGGATTTCGAAACAACTCGAAAGGTTCAAAGTTGCAATAGCATGAACTTTGGAGAATGCAAGAAATCAAGTCAATCCCTAGGGTACAAAGAATAAAAAATGAAATAGTGAAAAACCCTAAGGGTGTTAAGGAGCGAAAATTGACAAAAGGCCAAAATATCAAAAAATGACTTATTCAAAAACCAAACTCTAATCATAAACTAAGAAAAACTAAGACAAAGAAAAACAAAACCTTAAACTAAGAATAAAAGAAAGCCAAAATAAACCCTACCTGGACAAGGAAGAAGGGAGAGGCCAAAAGAATAGAACAACACACCCACAAATTCACCAAAATCGCTAGATGTTCAGAGCTCACAGATGGCCAAGATGCACAAATGACAAAAATGAGAAAGGAAAAAGGTATTTAGACCTTCTGATAACTATGGAAATTGAGACAATGCGCAACATTCTTCGAAGTTTCGGGATTCTGAAGTTTCGAGATCGAAACACAACTTACCTCGAGACTTTAGAGTTTTGAGACTCCGAAGAGAAACCAGCAAAGAAGATCGAAAAGACTTGGGATCTCAGGAACCTGAGATTCTAAGGTTTTGGTAAAAAAAAACAAGAACACACCAAAAGACTTCAAGATCCTGGGATTCTAGGATTTTGAGGTCCCACACATGCAAACAAAAGAGAACTTCAGGGTCCCGAGATCCCGAGATCCCAAATTCTCAAATACTTTGAAGTGTAAGACTTTGAGGTTCTGGAAGCCCAAAGATCCAAAGACACAAAGGCAAACAAACACACTTCGGAGTTTCGGGATTCTGAAGCTCTGAAGATGCAAACAAAAAGAAACAAAGGAAAACAAACACACTTTGGAGTTTAGCGATTCCAAAGCTTTGAAAATGCAAACGAAAAAAAAAAAAAGGCAAACAAACAAAAACCTGGGAACCCGGAACTCCGAAGTTTGGAAGTGCAATACTCCCAAATTTGGGATTCTAAGATCCCGAAGGACAAAGGAAAAGACACATATGGGGAAACAAAACCAAAAGGAAAAGAAAGGTTGACCCACATTTACTAAGAAAAAATGAAAGGGGTGAGTATGTAGGGCATAACAGCCCTGACAATATTTTTCTGACTTGAGAGGAATGAAAGATAATAGGGTTCTAATGTTGATTCCATCGCAGTGGCTCAAACCATAATGTATAGATATGTGGAATGTGTTTTGAAAGTTTAAATTAGGGTAGTACAAAAGATATATTAGGATATTGAATAAATAAAGGGCACACCTAGAATCAAGGACCCAAATAAGAGTGTGATGTTGTACAATAAAAAGGAATAAGACCCATAATATTAACTTAAATATTAATTAATTACAATAAAGGTCCCATACCGCATAGAGGAAAGGGAAATACTAAAATAGGTACCAGGAGAGTATGAAATTGGACACACTAATAAAGGTGTACAATTTACAACGCTACACTATTTTATGCTTTTATAAAGAGTTTATACATTGTTTTAATATTTTACTGATTTGACACTTAGAAACTAATGGTCTATGCCTTTTTTTTCAACCTTATTTGATATACCTATGAAGGAATATATAAGTGATATCCTTATATAAATGTTTATCTCATGGAATGTTAATGTTGTGGAATGATCAAGTTATATACTTTATTTTAAAGTATTTCTTGCATTTGATCTTTCTCTAGTGTATTGTTGAAGCAACTCTTGAAATAATTGATGGGATAGTGTTGATTTGAATTTAAAATTTGAGTGAGTGCACTTTGGCTGAGCTGGAATCATCTCTAGTTCATTGTGGATTTGAGATTGTTTCACACTCACATGATATGAAGGAACCCCCCTATTCCATTAGTTATAGTGCCAATTTGTGAAATTGCTCTGGATGTCTTTGAACATCTCTTGTGATCCAATTTGATCTCTTGTCTTTCAAAATTAGTTCTTCTAAGTTGTTCGTTAGGTTGATAGCTCTTGTTCCAAAATAAGGACACTATATTAGCTAGGTATCTAGCCATAGTTTAGTGTATTCAATTGATTTGTTTTAATTTGAATTGTAATTTCCCTCTTTGAGGACTTTGTTATTCACTCCCTCTTTGGGATAATTTGAATGCAAATGAGAAGTTTGTGATCCATGAAGGTGTAAGATCACTCTAAAGGAAGAGAAAGAGTCATTCAATCAAAGGGAGGTGATTTTTATTTTTATGTTTTTATTTTCATTTCATTTTGTGAAGTTCTTTTAATTTGCATGTTTAGATTAATTTACCGTTCCTAAATTACATTTCCAAATTCATTTGTTATAACACGATCAATTTTATTTGATTTTGTTGTTAGATTAGTTTGGTTTATGATTAGAGTAGTTGTTATAGTTATTTGATTGAATGGTTCAAATAGATTAATGGTTTTGATAGATGAATGCATTGTGAAAGCTAAAGTTAAAAAATTGAAACAATATTGATGGAATTAAGTTCTTTCTTTTTATGCAACCTGTGATTTACTTAAAGCAAGTGTTCTTTAGGATTTTATTTTTGCAAGTGTAATATAGATTGTTTTTAATGCAAGCATACATATAGGTTTCATTTTTTTTTAAATTAGAGTAGATCTCATTTTTTCAAGTAGATTAACTTTTTTATTTTCTACAAGTGTGTTGTATACTACTAAACCTGAAGACCAATTTAGCTTAGGACAAAGGTTATCCATTGTAGTCATTAGTTTAGTTGGTTTCAATAGGTTAGAGTTAATAAGTAAGGAAAAATAGGGTAGTTTAGAGTTGCAACAAAACAACTCAAGATAGCTCTTAATCGAATATCTTAAAAAGCACACTGTTGAAATGCCCCCCAAAAACTTCATCTTACCGTTGGTAGCTTTAGACACCCCTGGTTAGACATTGCGTGAATCAAATAATAAGAGTATTGTTACATGCAATGACCCCTCTCATCACAAAGGTACCTTATTTGAAGAGAAACATTCTTCAAATATTGTTTGTGCCATCCCAAATCTACCTCAAGTGGTTAAGCTTCTTCTAAAGGAATTTGTACCAGTTGTTAGACACACAATATATATTGAGGGTGGTGAGTGAATCAGTACATGCAAAAACTTAACTTCAAATCCAATTTATCATTAGCAACATTTCCATAGCTTATATTTTTTTTTGATCGGTAAAATATATATTTTTATTACATTAAACTTTAAGCATTACAACTTCGAAGATAATGAACTATCAAAAAAATCCCAAAACAAGACATCCATGACTGCCATCACCACCCTCCCAAAAGTTGGAATTCAAAAGTAGTAACCAGCACCCACACATTCCCCCCCCCCCAAACTTAAGAGTACGAAAAAACTTATTACATCTTGGTTAATTCCAAAACCGGGGTTTGACCTAAGGGCAAACTCCTAATCCCTAACCCCCCAATTGTCCTCTCTTTTCTGTGTGTAGGTTGCAGGTACGCGGCTGTAATTGAAGATCTAGAACCCTTGTGCAGAGACGAATAGATCCCCCTTCGTTTCGCGGATTTTTCGGAGGACCGTGTGCACGCCGAGCACCATCGTCCCTTCAACTTTCGCCCGAATTTGCAGAACAGCATCATCTTGACGTTTTACTGCTAATTCCAGGTCCGCAGCTTCATCGTATATTCCTATCTCCGTTTATAAGAGAATCTTTCTTGCTTCTACATACATTCCTAGTTCAATCTTCTATCTACATTCTTTACAAAAGAGGGTATCCTTGATGTCTCAGCCCTTGAAACTCATTTAGAATCCAATCTTGCATTGTGTGGGATTGGATCTTGTGGGTTTCAACCCCTCTTTTGAATGTAAAGTCCCTCCTAAGTGAAAACCGTCAATCCTAGTGACCCCCTTTCTCCTTGGAGTGGGGGAGAACACCTAGGGTTCAATTTTCCGCTTTACAATAGTCTCCTTGTTATCCACCTCTTAGGGCTTATGATCTCCACCGCTCTCTCACCACCCTCCTGCCCGATCACATCTTCTATGTCCATAATCTAGATGAAGATTAAAAGCCCTTCCCAGCCTCTTTGTGCATCATCCTTGAACCACAATTTAACTTCCTCAAGTCGTCGAAGAAACTGAATGTGCGAGTGATGCGCCTTCATCTCCTCATTTTCCTCTGGGATACCTTCTACAAGATTAAATCCCCATCCCAGCACCTTCCACTCTAGCGAGGACTTCAGGTTTAACAAATATTCCCCTAGGATTAGTCTCTGCAGCACCTTTCACACCTCTTCAACCGTGTGTCCCAGCTCTAGACCCCAAGCCATGAGCAGCGAGTAAATGTCCGCTCTGCACCTATAGCGGTGACCAATGATAGCCACCTCTTCTCCTAAAACCAACTGAACCTCTTTTAGAAGCAGCGGGTCTTTAGCGAGAAACATTCTCTCGAGTTTCTTTGGCAAAATAGGACCATGAAATGTCAGCATCAGTTTGGAAGATTTCAAGGTGAAATTAGCTTCCATATCTAAGCTTTCTGAGAAAATGCAGAGATTTCTGATAAAACCAGTTTTAAAGTTGGTTTCACCAACTCGCCAGGTTTATTCATAATTCGTGCAGGCATTAAATGTGTGGCTCTCCACCATCACCGCCATTTCAGAGCATGTTGCAATAACTGCTCATTAACTCACACTTGTGCAGGAAAAAACCAACTTCTGACAAGGGATTTGAATTTAATGTCATACCAACTTGGCAGTGCGTCTTAACTCGATTCAACAGTTTTGTTTCTGTCATTCCACCACCTCACCTCCCCTGGCTCGAGGCCACATGCTTCATTTGACAGCTCATCTGCAAGAGTGTTTCCCTCTCTTTTCACGTGTGAGATGCAATAATTATTTTTAAAAAATAGTTTTTCACTTATTATATTTATATATTTATCTAATTTCCAACACGAAGTATGTCCTTTAACTAGAGCCTAGACAACAATTTGGTAATCGCCCTCTAAATGTAATTTCGACACCTTCAGTTTAGTTGCTAAATCAACTGCAAGAAAAGTCATCTAGACTTTTGCCTCATTATTAGTGTCATCTTGAAGTCTTCTAGCCCCTTTACACAAGACCTTTCCTTCATCATCACAAGCCACACATCCTGCTCCTCAGATCCCTAGATTGCCTTTTGATGCTCCATCAAAATTTATTTTCACCCACCCCTTCTCTGGTTTTGACCATTTAATCATCTCTCTATCTAGACGGTCATTAGCAGGATTAACCCTGGGGAACCCATGAACGGGTCTGAGAATGATAAGAGGTCACCTAGAAAGAATTAAACTATCTGTCAAACTATATGGGTGTTTCACAAAATTGTGATTATGCGTTGCCAATGAGACAATTTCAGAAATAGCCCATTCAATTCTCCCACACAATCTGTCTAGTCCTTCCCACTTATCTTGAAATATCCGCCTGTTTCTTTCCTTCCACAATTCCCAAATTACTGTAGAGGGCGAGATTGTTCATACACTCGAAAGAATCAATTTGCCCTTTCCTTCAAACCAGCTTTGGAGGAGGTCAGTAATATTATCTGGAAGAGGTACTGTCCATCCTAATTTATTCAAGACAAACCTCCACACTCCCTGAGCCACAACACAGTTTAATAGAAGATGGTCTAAAGATTCCTCATTTTTTTTGTGCATGACACATTGAAAAGGCCCATTGAAACCCAGGCACACCATCCTATCTCCTGTCAAGATCCTCCTTTTAAAGACGAGCCAAGTGAAGACTCCCACCTTTGGGAGGCACTTAGAACCCCAACATAGTCTAATAGGCCAATTCATCTGGATATTTGCATTCTCAATAAGATTGTATCCAATTTTAACTCAATATGCACCTGATTTTGACCCACACCACTTGATGGAGGCTTCCTTTGAAGTGAGAATTGGGGAATCTTCTTCCAGAATAATTTTAAAATATTTCTTCTACTGAGGAGATAGAGGCAGCTCCTCCATATTTTTCCACTGCCAAACCTCGATTCCATTAGATCTCTCTACCTTTACATAATCCTTAACTGTTGTCCCTGAGTAATCCTCAGTGATTTGTTTGATACTTTTGATATTTTTTCCTCAATTTGAGAGTTGGTCGACCATCCCAAGAGTGTGTCCAAAATTTAGCTTTCTCCCCATTCCCCACTTGCCAAGTTATATGTTTTGTTATCAGTTTCCTACAAGATAACAGGAAATTCCAGATTGCAGAGCCTCTGGGAGGTTCTCGAATAATAAAAATCCTTTCAGTCTCTGATGAATCCATATATTTATGTATTAGAATCTGAACCCATTTTTGGTCAGGTTTTGCATACATCTACAAGACCAAGTTCGCTCCCAAAGCTTCGTTTAAAGAGGACCACTTTCTCAAGCCAGCCCCTCCCGCCTGTTGGGGTTGACATACTTTATCCCAAGAAACCAAGGGAATTTTGTCCTGGTCCCCTTTTCCATTCCAGAAGAATTTTCGCATCATCTAGTTAATGTTGCTAGAGATCTTGTTTGGAACTTTAAAACATATCATGGAGTATATTGGAATTGCTGACAAGATTGATTTTAAAAGTAAAAGTCTACCCACAAAAGTGATCCATTTACTTTTCCAGCCCTCTAACTTGTTAACACAATAGTCAAATAATCTTTGCCACAAATGAGTCCTATTGCCCCCCCCCAAATAAAAGTGTTCCTAGAAATCTTCAGGAAGGGTGGCAGCTTTCACACCCAAAATTTTGATAATTTCTCTTTGTTTCCTAGGATCCGTATTAAAAAAGAAAATATCAGATTTTCTCCAGTTTACTTGTTGCCCAGAAGCATTACAAAAAATATCCAAAGTTCTTTTAATAGTGTGGGCCTCTTTTAAGGAAGAGTCTTCAAAAATAATTGTATCATCTGCAAACTGCTGGTGTGTTATTAGGTCCACACCCTCAGCTACCCGGACACCCTTCCATTTATTCTCACTTTTTAGCTTCTAAATATATCGTCCCAAGGCTTCCACCAGGATTATAAAAAGAAAAGGGGAGAGTGGGTCTCCCTGCCTCAATCCCCTAGAGGCTTGAAAAAATCCTTGAGGACTGCCATTGACAAGAATTGAGAACCAAGGTCCATCTATGCAAGCTTTCACCCAGTTAATCCAAGAGGATGAAAACCCAAATGTTTCTAGGACACGAAACAAAAATTCCCTATCCACCATGTCATATGCTTTCTTGATATCTAATTTGATGAGCATTTGATCAACCTTTGCTTGCCTCATTGAATGAATGGCTTCATGCGCTATAATAATTCCTTCCACAATTGACCTCCCAGGAACAAAACCACTTTGCTCTTTTGACACTATAAATTTGAGCAAAGGTTTCAAATGGCTCATAATGACTTTGGTAATTACCTTGTATATCACATTGCATAGATCAATTGGCCTAAAATAACCAAAAGAGGAAGGCTTCTCCACTTTAGGAATTAGTGTAAGGAATGTGCAATTTAGCTCTTTCTCCACTTTAAGACTTGCTCTCGCTTCTTCCACCACCTACCATAGTTCCTGACCCACAATGTCCCGGAATTGTTGATAAAAAAGGGCGGGAAAACCATAAGTTCCTAGAGCTTTATCACCCCCCATTGAAAAAATAGCTTGTTTAACTTCCTCCATAGAGACAGGCTTGCCCAAAAATTGATTTTGGTTTTTTGAAATTAATTTTGGAATGTTCTTTAGAAGAGTTTCCTGATGTTGGGAATCTAAGTCCTGGTTCTTTGATAACAGCTCAATGAAGAAGTCCACTGCTTCTTTGTCGATCTCTTCCAAGTCATTTAAAACCTCATTATTCCTATTCTTAATACTCGTCACCTTATTCCAAGACCTTCTAACTTTGACTGAATTGTGGAAGAATTTTGTGTTCTTGTCACCTTCCTTTAACCAACCTTCTCTTGATTTTTGCTTCCAGTAGACTTCTTCCCTTGCTAACAATCATTCAATTTTAATTTTAAGGTCTTCCCCTTATTAAAAGCATCCATTTTCATTCCATGATTTAAAATCGAACACTCCAGGTCTTTTAACTCCACTTCAACCCTATTTCTAATATCAAAGATGTTCTCAAACTTAATTTTGTTCCATTCCATTAATGTCTTTGAGGTGCTGAAGTTTTTTGAAAAATATGAAAGCTTCTGAGCCTGACCTCACAGGAGCCTCCCCCCATGTTGAGGCAACAAACTCTTTCAAAGTAGGGTCCCTTAACCACATTTTTTCAAATTTGAAGGGACACTAAATCAGAGCATAGTCTAAACAAATGAGAATCTCAATGGGAAAATGATCAAATCCTGCTAAGGGTAAAACCTTGGCTTCAAAAAGAAGAGGTCTAGCAGCCCAATTACCTCCCAAAAAAAATCTATCCAACTTCTCAGCAATGTGTTCTCCGCCAATCCTCCTATTCGACCAAGTATAGGATCCTTCATTGGTCTTAACTTCTCCTAAGCCATTATCAGAAATGAAAATTCGAAAGCTCAGTTGGGATGTCATGATACCCAACCTTCCCCCTATCTTATCACTAGATTCTAGAATAGGATTAAAATCTCCCCTAAGCACCACCAATTCCTGGGAAAGATTAATTGGAATAATCAAAATTTGATTCCAGGTATCCAGCTAAGGCTTATCTATCATTGGTCCATAAATATTAATCAGAAAAAAGTCACAATTGATTCCAAAAGAGTGAGCCTTACACACCTACCATGAACGGGATCGAGAAATTTCTTCAACCTTGATGAGATTTGGGTTCCAGATTATCCCCAAACCCCCTGAAGATCCTTCTGCACTTGAGAATATTCCTTCCCAGAATCTCCCAGCACTTAGCCAGGTCTCTGCATCTTCCCTAGTGAACTTAGTTTTCTGCAAGCAGACAATATATGGATTCACCTTATCAAGCCCCTGCTTGATCAGACAACATTTGTGAGGGGCATTGTAGCCCCTGACATTCCAACTAAGGATCTTCATTGTCCTTCAGGAAGGGTAGCTCACTTCCCTACTGATAACTTTGACTAACCTTTTGTATTGCCTACTATTGCAATCCGGAATCTGTTTGGTTTACGACCCCTCGATCTCTTTTCGCCAGTGGCCACTTTTTCAGTTTGAGAGGTTGACTGCTGAATAGTTCTGCATTCTAGAATATCTTCTTCATCAAACACCCCCCAATCTTCTTCCTCTTCCTCCACATCCCAAGATTTTTCTACATTTTTTACTTCCAACTTGTCTGCCTCTGTGATCCTGATTTCACTATTCTCCTACATATGTAGTTCCTTTCTCTCTAAAGGGTTGACCCCCTGGGAGCCCCCCATACTTGTGTCTATTACATTCATAGCAGCCTCCATCTTGTTTAATGCTTCCTCCACTAACTGTGTGGCATCCAAATGGGTTGTTTGAAGTGCCCCTCCCAAAATATCATCCATCTTTGGGTTCTCAACCTGAGGTGCCAGATTCACCTGCTCTGTCAGTTGCTTATGGAGTTCTCTTGTCTTGGGATAGTTTGATTGTCCATCCTCTCAATTTATCTTAGCAAAGTGTTCAACTCTCACTTCCAAGGAATCATCAATCTGTTTTCCTTTTGGGCCTATCAAACAAACCTCTTTTGAATGGTCGTCTTTGTTACAAACTGAACATTTCTCCAAAGTTTCCTCAATCTCCACTTTCTGCATCCAGCTCCCTGCATTTGTGTTGATTTCTATCCATGTCAAGAGTTGAAGATTTGGTTTCCAGCTAACACAAATCCTCGTGTAAGAGCTAAAATCCTCTTTAGAAATAGCTTCATCTAACTTAAGGTAAAACCCCAATTTGTTCCCAATCAACTAGAAAATATCCTCATTCCAATACTCCCTGGGAATATTATATAAACATAGCCACACTGGGACCTCCTCCACTGAGGCTTTGATAGGGTTAAAATTTGGTTCCCAATCCCTTATTGGCATTCCTCATCCTCCCAAGAAAAAGGGCCATTTTGGAAGACCCAATTCTTGTCCTTATTATTTTCCACTATGATAAGGAAATACGCATTTGGCATTGTCTTGATCTCCACCTTGAAGGGCCATGTTTCTTCGCACCACTTCTTCACTCGAGTAAAGGTTGGCCAATCTCTGAAACATTTCATGAAAAAACCTTTGTCTCTGAAAAAAGCCACCAAATCACTCCATCTTTTACTATCCAAAAAAATGACACCTTGTGCGTGTTATTCGGATTGGTTTTCAATTTTACAGTCGATCCAGATCTTGATATCTTCTTAGGTCACCATTATTTCTCCCGCACCCTTTTCCAGTCCGTTTTTGCCCTAAAATTTACAGTGTTGCGTTCTCCAGGGTTAAGTCAAAAGTCCCCTTTGGGTCTTGGGAAATCTCTCTGCCATTTTTCCTGGTTTCTGAAATCCAACCCAAAACCTACAAGTCTATTCTGATCCTCCCATACCCATTTTGGTTTCGACCACGATCTAGAACCAGGGTTCATGAAGAATTTTGGTCGGTCATTTTGTCTAAAATCCCTAAACTCCCTTGGTTGCAAACCCAATCTCCTTTGTGACACCATCCTTATTATTCAATAAAAAAATTACAAAGCTTATATTAATAATAAAGAAACTATCCAAATGATAAACATAAACACATGTATCCACAAAACATAACACTAGATATATGTGGAAACCCAAAAGGGAAGAATTGTGATGAGAATAGTTGCTTGGATCTACTATCTAAATCTAGCATCGCAAAGAAATATAAAACTTACATATGTTGCATAATATGCTTATGGGAACCAACCCATTAGAGACACCAATCACCTTATAATGAATTTACAAGCACCTACCTACAAGAGACACCGATCACCTAAGAAAAGAACTAAGCACCAACTCAAATTATGAGGCACAAACCTCAAATACAATAATATAAAAATTATGTGGACCTTCCAAACTCAGATTGCACCATCAGTTAGATTCGTTCAGTTATAAAACACTCTCTCAATGTGTATAAGATCTACAACTTGATTCACTTACCTCAATTCATCTATGCTACTAGCTTGCACAACTCTTCCACCACACTCACGTAACAGATACACTAGGAATGAACCCATATCAACAATGCATATGCATTACAATGATAGCTACATTCACAAGTCAACCTAGAACATAATTACAATATCCACAAATCAACCACAAAAAAATTCCTTAACCACACATATAGTTATCTCAGTCCTAAAGCCTGTATGTTACACCAAGAGAAGGGGCATGCTATGCGTTGCCCAAAAAAGACACAAATGGTCCCAAACAACCTTTAGATGCTTCCTTCAGTTGGCACACATTATCTCTCTTTGGTGCATCAAATTGGAACATCATCATAATAGACCAACTAGCAAAATGAACACTCTGTCACTTCTAAGTTTTTGTTTTCTTGATTGAATCCTATGAAACTAGAACATCCATATTCAAAGGAAACTTTATTTTACTTCCAAACTGCAAGCCATAAATTTAAAATGTGGTAGAATGTTTTAGAGTGAAACATCAAGAAAATGCAACTAGGTGCACATATTATTTTTTATCCATAGACCTCAAAAATATACCATAGACACTATCAAACATCTGCTATCATTTGAATTGCTACATGAAGATACAAATGAAATTCTACACAAGATCTATATCTTCTAGACCACAAATGCTTTGACATGACATGGCACTAGTTCAATACTTGAACAAACTTCTAGAAGCCTTAACATCAATGACAATGTTGAATCCACCTTTGACATTAATGATAACACTTCACTCAACACACATGTTGATTTATTAAACCTCATCTCTTTTTGAGAAAAAAATTCATAGGCATTGACAAATCCACAATATTGTGGACCAACATGGATGACAAGAAACCCTTTATATAGACTAAAAAATGGTTCCCCATTAATGGTCTCTACCATGAACTCCCTAGTAAGATTTTTGGCCTTCAAATAGGCATCCAAGATGATATCCAAGAGAAGTTTGTCTTCCTCTTCAACCGATTGTTCCATAGAAGCTTCTTCAGCATCCTCATTGAAGTGCAAGTAACCAAAGCTAAACAAAGAAAAAGGATATTTGTCATCCTCCACCCACCAAGCATCGACCTCATCTCCATCATCTTTTTCTTTGTCATCACCTTCGTCATCATTTGCATAGGCCTATCTAGATGTTGTCGCCCCTAAGTTTCATGAAGACAAGCAAGTGCACTTCTTCTTCTTGCCCATAATTAATCAAGAAGAGTTTTATTTGTTTTGGCTATGATAGTTCTAGATATTAAGGATTTTAACTGACAAGGAAATTATTAATGCTTTTTGTTAGCTTTATATTTGTTATTATTTTGTGACTAATTTGACTCTAAAACATGAAATGTGACCAATAAAAATCCTACTTAAACAATTGAAGATAACTATTTTTATACATATGATGCTGATAAAGGCATAAGAGATGTTAATGACTGAGGATTTTTTATTTTTTTCTCCTTACCTAAGCAAGTGATTGTATTCCATATTACATAGAAATGATTTGTATTTAGTTTTAGATGAAGCTAAAGCATTTCAAACTTTGAGTTTTATATATTGCTAGCATTGTTTATAAACAAGATACATATGTTCTTTCAAATAGCAGATTGCATTGCACCTATGAGGCTTTTCTTTTCTTAAGACAACCATTTCTTGTCCTATGAGTTTTATTTTTAAGTTTACAGCTGCTAGCAAAACCACAAGGAGAAAATGAATGTGAATGAGAATACAAGTGGAAAACAAAATGTAGATGATGATTAGTATTTTGCAAGTGCAATGGTAGATATACGAAGCACTTTAAATATGGTATTTATAAGAGAATACAACTCCTTAATATATTGATATTTCCATTCTCACAATAGCATCCATGCAATCTATCTAGATGGTCTAACCCTTCTATTCCTAACATGGTTCTCCAGGACAAGCATATCATATTGAATATTCTATCGATTCTAGAGTATATATATCTATAGTCCTGTTTCATATTCCATTCTTATAATTTATGAGATATTTATTACTGTTAGGTCATGACTTCACAAACTAGATGATGAAATACAGAGAGGATTATCGAATTTGTTTAAAAACCCTAGTTACCCTAACTAACTAGGCAACCCCCGTGAATAAATATGCAAAGATCTTACTCCCTTTTGACTATTAAGAATTTTAACCATCAGCAAATGGAAGATAACCCACAACTCCATACCCTCACGTGCTCACATAAATAGTTTGAATCTATATGACAATATTCAAAAACAAAAATCAAAACAAATTGTAGGGACAACAAGTTGCAGAAAATAAACTTCCAATTTTGGTGCCAATGATTTCAATGTTCAAAAATCGGTTGTACATTATAGAATTTCCTCCCTTTTCTAATCATTTCTGTACAATTTATACCAAATTTATGCACTCTCATGGTCACAACAGACCCTTGGGTTCCCTGACTGTTCGACTTCCACAATTGAAAAATCAAACAAGACATCTGCATCGGAATAACAATTCTGAAATGACAAACCTCTTTTGAACACCGACATCGGGATAGCAATCCCAAACCAAAACCTGAAACACCCATCAGAATAACTAGAACCGGCAGAGTAACCATTTTGTGTAATCTTGATGGAGTAACTTATTCCGATGTCAGATTTTGGTATAGCTTTTGTTGAACAAGACACTTGAGGGTCTATTGGAATAGGCATGTAAGGTCGACCGAATAGATTTGTGCAATCCCGATAGTAATAACTATCCCGATGACACTTTTATCAGGATAACTATCTCGATGACGCCTTTGACAATTTTTTTACAACAATGACATTTTTTCGGGATAGCTATCCCGATAATCACTATGACAACTTTTTCTAGCAATGACACGTTATCGGTATAACTTATCCCGATGACAACATTTGACAACTTTTACAGACTTGCAAAATATGACTCCAAATTTGACATACATACCTGAAAACATGAAATGAAATTACAAATGGTCTCCATAAGCCTTATTGAATAAGAATGACATGACCCCTAACTTCTAAGACTCAAACCTCTAGCTAACATAACAACTAAACTCTAGGTGCTCCTACACCATACACTCGGAGAGGGAAAATTTCATGCTCCTAATGAAATGAGGTATGCAACATTGTCTTGAATGCCAACACTCTGATGATCCTCCTCGAGCATGCAACTGCTCCCATTTGTCTTCATCTTCACCTTGGGCTTGGCTTTGCCCATGCAGCTTGGTGCTCCCCTTGATTGGTTGCATTGGATCTGCACCTCCATGCTCTGGCTTGATTGTACCTTCTTCATCCAACTACTGCCAACAAATCTCTTGGGCTCATTCATCTCTAAACATCCCATACTATGTCCTTCCTCTTCCCTTGGCTTAACCTCTACCATTATGATCATCACATCAATGAGGCAACATGCTACTTCTTTCCCTTTTTGTCTCTGAATTCTCCTCTTCACTATCACCTTTAGGTTCCTAAAGCTTAGAACCACTGTCATATAAACATTTAAATGGCCTCTTTCAGATTTAACTACCAAGGACATCCTATTATCTTAACCATATAACTAACTCTTTTCTCCGCTTCCCTTGGAGACTTCACATACATAGTGTATGTGGCCTTCTCTTGGCCTACCACTTGCTTATTCCCTTCCACCTTTGGGACTCTCTGTAAACTCTTATTCTTCTCACCTTCTTTGCCTCTTGGGGTGACTAATTCTTGCCATGGTCCTTTGATTACCATTTCTTTGTTTTGTTGCTTACATTTCTCTACACCTTGTACATGGTGTTCTTCCTCTTTAATCTCTACATCTTCAGATTGATAATCCTTTGTTTTAGCAATACTTGACTACCCTACAACTTCACTTCCCTTCAAGGGACACACTATGATTCCCATCATGAATTTTTCAAGCCTTTCTTGATTTCATCTTCCTTTATTGTCTCAACTTTGGAGACCACCTTGTTGCTTGATCTTTCATCCCCTCTGTCAACATATACCTGTTGTATTTAATATTTTGTCCAATCAGTAGATAATACTCTTCCTCTTTTGTGGCTTGGTTGGGCCTTTCTTTCCTTTCATTAATAATTTCTCTTGCCTTCTTCTCCTTGGAAATGGTTGCCTCATCATTACAATGACTCTCCTCTTGCCTTATAGGTTCCCTTTTACCCTGCATAAGTACTCTTCTAACCCTGCCTTGTCCTTGATTTTCTTCTACCATTGGAGTTAAATCAAAACAAATACCATCTTTCTTAATCTTGTAACTATTGTGTCTCCCATCATACAAAGCATCCCTATTATATACCCATGGAAATCCCAATAGCAAATGACATGTATTCATAGGTATAACATCACACAAAATCTTGTCCTTATATGGGCCTATTTCAAACTCAACCCAAGTTTGTTCCTTCACAATCAAAGTATGCTCACCATTCAACCAAGAAATAGAGTAAGGTATTTCATGAGGAAAAAATTTTAAGTGCAGCTTATACACCATTTCCTGAGATACCAGACTATCCAAATTACATGAATCAACCATCACGTTGCATGCCTTGCCTTGACATAAACATTTTGTCTAGAAGATGGAATTCCTTTGTAGCATCTTTTCCTCCATGGATTTTTTTATTGCCATGATATCCTTTCACCTTCTAAAAGATCTAATCCTTGTAGCTCTAATACCAGTTGATGAAATACAGAGAGTATTGATGAATTTGGTTAAAAACCCTAGTTACCCTAACTAACCAGGCAACCCCCGTGAAGAAATCTGCAAAGATATTTCTCCCTTTTGATAGTTAATAATTTTAACCATCGGAAAATGGAAGATAACCCAAAACTCTATACCCTCACGTGCTCACATAAATAGTTTGAATCCATACGACAATATTCAAAAACATAAAACAGAACAAATTGCAGGGACATAGCGAGTTGTAGAAAATAAACTTCCAATTTTAGTGACAATGATATCAAGGTTCGAAAATCGGTTGTACATTACAAAATTTCCTCCCTTTTCGAACCGTTGCTATAAAATTTATACCAAATTTATGCATTCCCACGGTCACAAAAGACCCTTGGGTTCCCTGACTGTTTGACTTCCACAATTGAAAAATCAAACAAGACATCTGCATCGGAATAACAATTCCGAAATGACAAACCTCTGCTAAACACTGACGTCAGGATAGTAATCCCGAACCGAAACCTGAAACACTCATCAGAATAACTAGAACCAACAGGGTAACCATTTTGTGTAATCTCAATGGAGTAACTTATTTCGATGTCTGATTTTGGTATAGCTTATGCCAAACAAGACACTTGAGGGTCTATCGGAATAGACATGTAAGGTCGGTTGAACATATTTGTGCAATCATGATAGTAATAACTATCCCGATGACACTTTTATCAAGATAACTATCATGATGACCCCTTTGACAACTTTTTTACAACAATGACATTTTATCGAGATAACTATCTCGATGACCACTATGACAACTTTTTACAGTGATGACACATTATTGGTATAACTTATCCTGATCACAACATTTGACAACTTTTGCAGACTTGCAAAATATGACTCCAAATTTGACATACAGACCTAAAAACATGAAATGACATTACAAAAGGTCTCCATAGACCTTATTGAATTAGAATGACATGACCCCTAACTTCTAAGACTCAAACCTCTAACTAGCATAATGACTAAACTCTAAGTGCTCCTGCACCATTAGAACATACCCAATCCCTATAAAGTTCTATATTCATTGTAGTGTCGCATCCCCCTATGTAATTCAACATGCATCTTTTGTAATAACTTTGGTGTCCATTCCCCTAACACCTGAGTGGGCTCACTTCAGGCCTTACATAAGCCTTTTGCCTCTTAGGATGCTCAAGACACCCTTCCTAGCAGCTCCCTCGTGGTGTCAATCTTGTTAGCCGCATGTTCCTGAGATTCATAATCTCAGGTTCCTGAGATCCCAAGTATTTTCGATCTTCTTTCTTGGTTTCTCTTCGGAGTCTCAAAACTCTAAAGTCTTGAGGTAAGTTTTGTTTTGATCTTGGAACTTCAGAATCTCGAAACTTTGAAGCATGTTGTGCATTGCCTCAATTTTCATAGTTATCAGAAGGTATAAATACCTTTTTCCTTTCTCATTTTGCTCATTTGTGCATCTTGGCCATCTGTGAGCTTTGAACATCTAGCGATTTTGGTGAATTTGTGGGTGTGTTTCTCTATTCTTTTGGCCTCTCCCTTCTTCCTTGTCAAGGTAGGGTTTCTTTCAGCTTTCTTTTATTCTTAGTTTAGGGGTTTACTTTTCTTTGTCTCAGTTTTTCTTAGTTTAGGATTAGGGTTTGGTTTCTGAATAAGTCATTTTTTGACATTTTGGACTTCTGTCAATTTTCGCTCCTTAACGCCCTTAGGGTTTTCACTCTTTCATTTTCGATTCTTTGTAACCTAGGGATTGACTTGATTTCTCGCATTCTCCAAAGTTCATGCTATTGCAACTTTCAACCTTTCAAGTTGTTTCAAAATCCCAAGTTTGCAAGAAATTGAAGCTTGTCTAAGAACTTAATTTTCACACTTCGGAACCCAGGGTTCTCAAGATCCTGAAGTGCATTTGAGCTTGTCCTTTCATCACTTCAGAATTCCAAGATCCCAAAGTTCCAAAGTCCCTGCCTTCCCAACCTTCGGAGCCCCAGAATATGGAGATCTCGAAGTATAACTTTCAAGGTGGCTATCCCCAAAGTCTTAAGTGTTTTATATTATAGATTTTGGGATCCTGAGATCTCAAACTTTGGAGTTTACGGTAGCTTTCACTTCGAGACTCTGGTATCCCAAGATCTTGAAATGAGATTTATATGGGAGTTATTTTGAATCTGAAACCTCAGAACCCCAAGATTATGAAGATTATTACTTCGACAACAAGTAAAATCTTCTAAGTGCTAATGACTGAACTTTCTCTTGCAGGTCAAAGAATTCATATGGAAGTAGCAAGTGCTCCTAGGACCTTGAGGAAGAAAACAAGGAATGAGATAAAACTAGAAAAGATCCCTGTCACCATGAAGTACCAATATAAAGGCCAAACATTGGCTTCTAAATTTGAAAGTGATGTACAGTAGATTACAGATACAGAAATGGGACACATTGAATTAGAAGCAATCAAGCAGGAAGTATCTGCTCAGAATCCCAATAGTTCTTATGAGAAGATTAGGTGGTCAAGGCTCATAGAAGCCACAGTTTTTCCCCAAGCAGTTTAGTCACTGGAGTTGAATTTGGCAATTGCTCAGTATTATGACAAAGACACGGGGAAGTGTCTAGATACCAAGGGAAATGTAGTAGTGGATCTTTCATCTAATATGCTTGCCATGAATTTTGGGATCCCACAATCTGAGGAATTCCTGCAAACTCTTGAAGAAGAAGCCATTAAGATCTTCAATGATGATATGGTAAACAACAAGGATCATATAAATCAAGTTTGGCTAAATGAAGCAAGGAAGTCAGGCTTGAAAGCAACTAGCAACATTCTCAAGTTAGATTTCAGGGATCCTAAATGTGATCTAATCATTAGTAAAACCTTAGAAAAGGGAGATGTTGAACATTATCATTTGTGGATGTATCATTACATCTACACGGTCCTCAAAGGAAAAGACTATTTTGACTGGGCACAAATTATATCAAACAACATCCATGAACAAATGTGCAATGTGATTGAAACCAAAAGGTTCTTCATGACTTCCTGCATGGTATGGGTAGTTGCAAGGAGTGGTGTGTATCCAAGGTTAAACACTGAAGGAAGATTAGGAAAAGAGCCCAATGAAAAGAAAGCTCGGGAATACTACACTCAGTTGTCCTTCCGAGTGGCCAAAGATAATTTTAAAAGAATAAATGATTCATTCATATTTGCAATTATATGCAGATTAACAAGTGATGTGGGATACCGTCTATCCACTGAGGCAATGAAATTAATTGAGAATTGGGGAACATGGTTCATTTAGAATCAACAGTTGACCTATATCAGGCTAAGTGGATTCGTTGGTAATCCTTTCCTTCTTCCTCATTATTGTTGCAACAAAATTATTCTTCTTGATTATTCAAGACAAATCGTAGGGATTCAAGCTCTCATGACCCAAAAACATAAGACAAGAGTTACATTCAAAGTTACTCTTGAATACTATGTCCCATAACCTACAAACCGCAAAAACAGCAATCCATGTGCTGCAAGATTTGAATATCAAAGAGTTTCCCTATGCTTAGCAACATTATGATCCATTTGGAAAGCTAAAGGGCATGATGCCAATTTCATATGAAGGTCATAAGCTTGCACTGGAAGACTTTTGGGCAGGATTACAAGGTAGCTTTGAAGCTAGGAAAAGGAGTTATTGCAGGTTGACTTCCTACCAGATGAGAGAATTTTAATTAGAAACAAATATTCCTACCTACCAATAACTAGAGGCAGATCAGAGACCTCTCTCTCCTATTAAGTGTCGGAAAAGGAGAATGTATAGATTAATGATATCTCTCAAGGAGTGGTTGAAATAAGTAGGTAGTGACTATGACTTAGGCTTCGAGGAATTATATCATGAGGAAAGAAAAAAAGTAAGGCCGCTGGCAATCCTCAATCCAAATCCACTCAAGAATATGTGAGAAGGAAAATACCAAATTCTAGAAAGCCTACTCCTATAGATGAAGAAGATCCTATATTTGTCATTGAAAGAGGATTTAATTTAGTAGTTAGACAAGAAGATGAAAGAATCTCAATCTTTAAAAGCAGCATCTGAGCAAGTAGTAACCATTGGGTTACTTGCTGCTTCTCAAGCGTCAATTGCCCCAATTTTACTCACTACTGGTATCACCTCGGGAGAAGGAACTTCACAAGGACCAAATCCAAAACAAACTTCTTCTTCTTCTCAAGCTCCTACAGCTATTTCTAAGTCAACTCAAGAATGAGTAATCATTCATAATGTTGATTCTGACTCTAATTAAGATAATATGTCTATCTCATTGATGACCTTCAAGAAAAGGGAAACTCCAATGCAAGAACAAATTACTTCGAATCAAGACTTGGGAGAATCAATATTGGTACAGATGTTTGTCATTCCTCAAGATGAATAGTCAACTCAACCACTTGTTGGCGAGCATAAGGAGCAAACTACTGAAGCTACAAAAACATAATTTTATGAAGCACAAGATGAAACAATGGAAATTGATGATCAGGATGAGTGACTGGTGCTCAAACAATTGGAAGAGGGCCAGGAAAAATAGCAAGGAGAGGCAAGTAAGGAGGCTTTTGAACAAGAGGTAGGTGAAAAGTTAGAGGAACTTGCCAAACGAAAACAATAGGACTCCAGAGAGGTGCAACAAGATCATCCTACTCAACAACTCCCCCAACCATCACCACAACATGAAGACTCTATAGGTTAGTAGCAAGATAAGAATCCTATTGCAGGTAAAGAATTAGAAAGAGGAAGAAAATGAACCAGACTAGCAACCAAAGACCCATATAATAACTGCCCAAGTCACTTCCCAATAGTATCAGCAGGATTCAAGTATGCCACAATGGCTAAGCTTCAATTTCAAAAAGAAGAACAAGGTTGTTTTACCAAGCAACTCTTTGCAAGGTATAATCACTGAATCATCGAGAAGAACCAAGAAAGTTAATACCCTTCATCACTTGATGAGAAGTGACTCGGGAGATCCCATGCCCAACATAGCATCTCCACAACTGGCTAAGGAAGGTGAAGAACATGCTTTCCCAAGTTATCAAAACTCCCAAGTGAGTTTTGGTAAACAAACTAAATGGGGAGAGATGGCTACCTTAGATGCTACAATTTCCACCATCAAAACAAGGATAGAAAAGGAGCACATGTCTAAGAAAGAAGTTAAGGCACAGCTGTAATAATACAAACAATTGCTCATAGAGATGTCACGTCTACTTGAAACAAGACCCAAGGACACTCAACCTTCTAATTCAGTACTCCCACAGCAAGATGTTAAGTCCTTGTATGCAATAAGGAAGAAAGCAGCCACAATTGATACCTATTCCAAGTATCAGTTGATAAAGGTAAAGATGTTCTTGATAAAGACTATGGAAATCTATGAAGATTCCCACCTTCTTGAGAAAGGTGTGATTTTATTCTCCAACCAATGGAAAACCCAATCTAACAATTTCACCAAACAAATTAGGGTGCTCAATAGGTGAAGATGTAATCAAAAGGGAAGACTTGTTGGGAGGAGAGACTCTAATGTCCTACAAAATTGTCTTGATACGGTGGAGTTCAAAAGGGACATACCTGATAAATATATAGCCAAGTTTTTGGAAGGGAATCCATCATTTTTGAGACTACTGGAAGAATATGAGAAATATGTAGTCAAAGTGTTCGGTAAATATGGGCCTACGGTGATAAAATCGGGATCACTAAACAGTGAAGAAGTGCTCAAGAAATGGGATACGTATGTATCTGAAAACTTCTCTTTGGTTGTTGAACTCGACACTACTATCATGGTAAGGTACATGTATCTTGTCCTCCAATCTTACCAAGCAGCACGGTTAGTGGACAACCTAGTCGACGGGATGGATGAACTAAGGGAAAATCTTAGAGTATCCAAGTTTTGAGTTAGACATGTGCCAAACCCACCACAGGCTTCAGTTGAATGCTACATGAAGAACTACCAAAACTACAAGAAGAACAAGTAGTCAGCAAGTGAATCACCTCAAGTAAACCTCTAGTTGTTATAGGTGAGAAGGCACAATCATGGTCACTCACGGTATGATTTGCATTTTTGACGAGAGTTCAACAATACACCTATCAAGCATCCATGAAGTTGCAAAGTAAAGACTACATCCACAAGGAATGTAACTGTCACTACAATTGATAAAGACTTACTATCAATACATGTTCAGTGTTAGTTAAGTAAGGTTCGCAAGTAGTGACTTGCAAGTTGAACTATAACCTCCCATTTTGTAATTGATTCATAGGCACAAGTCATTCCAGGATTGTAGGAACCAAGCCCTATAAATGTAATGTATCATCATTTGAAGGGTCCAAAAATTGAAGATTGGAGGTCATTAGTTAGGAAGTTTCTTTGTATATTTTCTTTTCAAGTTTTAAGTATTTGTTACTACTAAACATTCATAGTATCAGTGCATGTTGATACCTATCTTTCAAATTAATGCAATTTATTTCATGGATCACCTGTTTCATGAGTTCTATCATCTAAAATTGGTATTTCATTGATTCAATATCTTCTTTCATTTGGGATAGCATAAATATTTTAAGTAATATTATTTCATGACTTATGTTATGCATGCTAATGATACATGAAGATTAAATGGTTTTGCAAAAATTTGGTTCTTTAAAAGTCAGCACTTTATGTATGTTAGATCATAAACCTTGCATGTAGATGGAAAGTCCTACCTATTGCTATCTAGTGTGTCTTTAAAAGTCAACTCTTTTTATATGTGAGATCGTAAACATTGTATCTTATGCTAGCATTATCATAAATTCAAGAGCAATTCTTCTTCCTCGAGAGAAAATCTTATTCAAGGAGCAGCAAACTACATCAACGCATCTTTCATTTATGTTTTATCTATAATTTCATGATGGGTTTTATGTGATTTATCATGTTATTTCATCAACACATGGAGGAATTGTCTTAAGAACACTACATCACCTATTGAAGGTATAATCATCTACATTCAATCATTTCAATTTCTTTCCCTCAAAAGGCAAGTTTTCCAATTCAACTCAAGTTCAAATTCTATTTCAATAAGGGTTAATTCTAAACTTGGAGTTTGACCTAGGGAAAAACCCTATCTACAACCCCCTTCTTTCCTCTTGTGTGCAGCTATAGGTACTTTATGGAGCCGGAAGACCTCGTACAACATCAAGAGACCAGTATATGCATGTTACCTAAATTTGAACCTCCTTTTCAAGGACTAGGCACTACGGTTCCCCAATCCCAAGACCAAGGCACTAGGGCGCCCTGGTCCTCAAGATTCTCCACCAATTTTCAAGGGTGGATTCTAAACAGTCTCAAGTTCCAAATTTTCTAATAGGATCTCATACTCAGAACACCAAGACATTCTAGTGCCCTAGTCCTACCAAATCAGCATCAACTATCAGTCACACCTATATAGTCAAATTCCCTATCCATTTTTGTACTTGTTGTGATTTTTTTGTTTCACTATCGGTTAGTATACTCAATCATGGTTGCTTGTTCATGCATTTACCTACTTACCCTAGATTTGATATTCAATCTACATCCTTTCAATTACATTTTCAACTTAAGCAAAAAGGAAATAGGACTCCAATTAGCATTCAAACCTCTTACTAATAGAATTTAGGTTGGATCTATTGATTTCATCCTCCTTTTAATGTGATGCATGTGAAAGTTAGGTCATTTCATAGTTTACAAAGCATAACTTGTGAAACCCTAATTGTCCATCTACTACATTTTGGGGAACCCAACTCTTCTTACACCTGCATATATTTTGATTTCAAAACTAATTTTGCATAACTTCATTGCATATATTGAGTGAACATTACTTTGGTTGCAAATTTTATGGCTTATGACTGTCTTGTTTGATCATAATTGCATATGGAATTGTTTTTTTTTTTTGCCAGTTCAATTTCAAGTTTTATTCAAGATGTTCATGATGTCCCCTTTTATGTATACGATGATAATTTAGCTATTCCTTTCAATCATAGCTATGGTTTACCCTCTCCTAAGGATTCTCCTTCTTATGATGACACTTTAGTGCAAGAAGAGATTATTAACACTTCTTTTAAAACTCTCTCTCCTTAGGATGATTTTTTATGAATGATGTTGATCTTTCTCCTAAAATGCTCCTCTCCCATAATAATATCCTTGAGGAAGAGGATGATATAATAAAAACCTTCCTTAATGCTATTCTACCTTCCATCCATGCTACCTCTCCTAGAGAAGAAGTGATGATGTGCATTGCTAATCCTTTTCCCCAAGTTTTTCCTACCCATAAAGATACCTTGGACCAATATGAGGAAATTTTTGTCACCTTCCTTGATTCTCTCCCTCCTAATGATGAATCCTTGGATAATAAGAATCATAATCAATTCAATACTATTCATGTTTCTAGTTATGGCAAGCCTAGATTTCCTTGACCTCAAAATCAATCTATGATTGATACTACCAAACCAAAGAGACCACCTAACATCTTAAAAGTTTCAAAATACATATGTCAAAGAGGTACTATGGAAAGGCAACTAGCACAAAATAATGTTATTGAAGTCCCCAACTTTAGAAACAAGCAGCAAGATTCCAATGTTCTTCTTACTTCCCTTCTCCCCCATCCTGAGAAATATGTTGATAAGGATCCTAATCTTGTTGAGAAACTCCATGATATCTTAGCTAAGATCTCCCTTTATGACTTGATTCAAGCTTTGAACCTTCATACCATAAGTTGATCCAAAAAGCCTTACATAAGGTGGTTCCTCATCCTTCTTCTAAACGAAATGATATTACATTCTCAGAAGATAAACTGCCATCTATAGAGGTTAAAAATAGAGATGATCCCCTTATGATTACTCCTTGAATTTATGAACAAAATATAAGAGGTACCTTGATTGATAATGGGTCAGAACTTAACATTTGTTGTGTTGACTTATTAGATAAGATAAATTAGGATTATTCTTCTATTCAACCTAATCATCTTTGTGTTTGTGGCTTTGATAATGTTCATAGAGAATCACTTAGTATAATCATATTACCTATCAAAATAGGACTCATGACTTTACCTACTCCTATTCATGTCATGCCCAACCATCTTAATTATAATCTTCTTCTAGCTAGATCATAGATTCATGTTATGAAAGCAGTTCCTTCTACCCTTCATCATACAACCAAATTTATATAAAATAATTAACTTCACACAATCAAGGTTATTTTTGTTCATTATGAAGTAGGATACATTTCTCCCTTTAATACTACGATTCCTTTAACAACACAATCTCCTATCAATAATACTTCCTTGGAAAGGAATTGGGGTATATTAGGCATTACACCCTCCTTCAATAGGTATAAGATCCCTCAATCTAAGAATGAAGTCTTGAAGGAGCCTTGTGTGTCATTTATCCAAGATTCTTCTAAGTCAATTCCCACCTCTCCTTCCAACACATGCCTTGATCGTGATGGGAACTCTTTAGACTTTGACATTAAGAATGAATCCTCTCCTCTAGACATTTCAACATCCATGCATAGATGTATTGGACATGATTTAGAATGTGTACAACAAATTTTTGATAGTCAAGTGAAATCTACACCACAGTTTTCCAAAGTACTCCTTTGTTTGCATCCCCTCCTGCATTGTCTAATACATAAATGTCTTCTTACAACTTCTCACCATAACAAGAGAGTATTTTATATGATCTTCTTAAATATTACTTGATTATTCTCCCTTTAAAAAATTAAAGAAAGAATTGTAAGAAAAATCAACACAATTTGTCTTTTTGCAAGTATCATCAAATCGATGGCCATTCCACTAATGAATGTCGTGATTTAGAAAATAAAATTCAACAACTTATTGCAATTGGTATCATTCAAATACTAGATGACAATGAGTTGGACTCTCATCTTATTCCTTTCACATATCATTTAAGTTCCTATTATGTTGCTCCTCACTATGTAACATTGCTAGCTTATTTATTAGGGGCTCATTGTCATTCATTGTGGTACAATTTCGGGTGCAATCATACTTAGGTAGCAACATAATAGCAATTTTATTCTTGTCTCCACACTTGGGGGGCAAGAATATCCTTTCAATCATTCTTTCTTTCTAAAAATTCACTTTTCCTTTGTTGAGTTGTGTCTTTTCATAATTTGATGTCATTTCTTGCATAGAATTATCATTCATGTGAGTACATGTTCTTTCCTTGTGTATTTTAGTATTTTTCTAGCACCTATTTTAGTATTTCCCTTTCCTCTATGCAATATGGAACCTTTATTGTAATTCATTAATATTTAAATTAATATTAAGGGTCTTATTCCACTTTATTACATCGTCACACTCTTATTTGGGCCTTTGATTCTAGGTGTTCCCTTTATTTCTTCAACATCCTAATTTTTTCCTTTGTACTACCCTAATTTCAACTTTCAAAACACATTCTACATATCTATACATTATGGTTTAAGCCACTGAGCTGGACTCGGCATTAGAACCCTGTTATATTTAATTTCCCAAAAGTTAGAAAAATATTGTTCGGACCAGGGCGACCTACCACCATGGTCCCACACTTTCTTCCTCAAATTTTGAGAGGATAATTTAGTAGTTGTATTTAATTCAAATTCCACTCCGTGTAAATAAATCACAAATCTAAAGTCAGCCTTAAGGTGATTTCAATTATGAAATCCATATAAAAGTGATGTAAAGAAGAAGTTTAGAAATCCATTTCAAGTGAAAAAAATCACTATTGGCTGCCCTTGCCAATTTCAAGTCACTAACTTTGGTGGTTCCACTCTCAAACCCTCATTTCTCCTAGTAGCCCTCTTAAAGGGTTCAATAGGGTGTAATTTCCAAACCAGGCTCCACCCCTACAACCTAAGACCAATTTTGAGTACCCTTTTGGGATTTTAACATCATATGAAAAACTAATATAAGGTTACTCTAGAACAAAGGGCTCAAATCTTGACTGCTACGTAGTTGATTAGGCCTAATTAGAGCAGCAAATGG
Source organism: Cryptomeria japonica (assembly GCF_030272615.1). Taxonomy (NCBI): domain Eukaryota; kingdom Viridiplantae; phylum Streptophyta; class Pinopsida; order Cupressales; family Cupressaceae; genus Cryptomeria; species Cryptomeria japonica. The sequence goes on along the minus strand of NC_081410.1, from coordinate 549,939,318 downwards.
GGTTTTTTGGGCATAAATTTTCATGCACATGAGATTTCCAAAATATAAACACATATTTGAGTACCCATTTACACCTTATACAACATATCTTGATATAGTTATGGGGTATTTTGGAACAACAAAGCCAAAAATTGACTGGTAATTCTGCTACAAGGCCTAAGTAGGCTTATTCCACTAGGTTGAAATAGGGTTTTGACACTCCAGGACTCAAACTCTCATATAAATGGATTATAAATGTTTTAAATGATTTACCCAAAAATTTCCAACTATTACAAATCCTTTTCCAAGAGTTTTTCTATCAATTCTAACTCCTATGCACCTCCTATGCCCAAAATCGTGAGGTTTTCAAACTGTTTTTGGTAAATTGGTCATAAATTATTTAAAACTTAATGAAATTGGATGACACCACCACTAGTAGTTATTTAATTCAATTATCTAAAGAAAAAAACCAGTTTAAGACCATAAGGAGTCCATACATGTCCATACAAGTCCCTGTAACAGCAAAAAACCAATAGAAAGTGCAAGAAAAACAGTGTCTTTAATTGATTTTCTCACCAATAAACCATGTCCAATGGCCACCAACCTTGACCTCGACCATTAAAATGATTATTTAAATATTTCCCACCATAACTAACCAACTACAACTGCCTTTCAAATCCTATGATTGTTCAACTTCCCGCCTTTTGCGTTTTTGCAACTTTTCACATAACACTTTTACAAGAATTTGCAATATTTGTAAGTTTGAAACCAGATGACTCTATTTACATTCTAAATGGTCTATTAAGACCTTATTGGAACAAATAAGACTCAAACACCCTAAAAGTTAACATAAGACCTCATTTACAAAAATGGACTATCATGGTGCCCTTGCACCATACACTCGGACTAAAAAAAGAACTCAAGTCCCTTGAGGACTATATTGTCATAGATTATTCTTGATCACTTCACCTTATTTTTCTCCAAATTATATTTCATTTTTTAGTCCTTTCCATTGGATCGGGTATTTAAGATTTGCATTGTTCTTTGCATTGATAGACTCTTTACCACCTAGAAATTGCTCCATCTTCACAAATTGGCCTAAGGATGTCCTCTAACCTTTCCCTCGACTGAAATTGATGGTGAATTTTCCTAATAAATTGCTAACATGCCTCTTCCATATTTGTCTTGGATTTTCCTCTTCTTTAATCTTGATGCATGCTTAAACTCACCTATTTGTCCATGTCATTCACCTTTACTCACTTCACCTTTTGCCTTCATCTCTTTCACCAGATTCTTTGCCCCAATAATCTATGTATCATCGGGTTTATAAACCTTTGTCTTGACATAAATTGACTACCCACTAACCTCTTTTGAAACCATGCAACAAATCATTTTTCCTATCATGATCACATCATGCCTTTCTACCCAATTTTTCAATTCATCCTTAACCTCCTCTTTATCCAGTTTGAACACCAAATCATCAAATTTTATTCCCATCACTGGATTATTATTCAAACTTACTATCTTAGCATCATCTTCTTTTGTAGTGGTTGCACACTATGTGTGTTTGTCTTCCTTGTGCCTTATAAACTCCTTCTTAACCAGCATTATCACCTTTGTTGCCTTAGTGTGATCCTTAACCTCTTCCTGCAATAGTGTTAGTGTAAAACAGGTTCCATATTTCTCAATTTGATAAGTATTGTCCCTACCATCATATATGGCATGCCTATCAAAATGTCATGGTCTTCCAAGTAATAAATGACACATGTTCATGGGCAACACATCACAAAGTATCATATCCTTGTATTCACCAATGTTAAACTCAACCCAAGCTTGCTCATTAACCAAAATAGATTGATCATCATTCACCCAAGATGCTAAGTTACAAGGTGTTTCATGAGGTATCTTTTCCAAATTTATTTTATCAACCATTTCTATGGACACCATGTTATCGTTACTTCCTAAATCTATTACTACTTTGCATACATTTCCATTGCATTTGCAAGTGGTCTTGAAGAGTGTTCTCCTTTGTGTTCATTATTTCTCCTTGGATGCTTTGAGGAGTTTTCTTCTCACCATCAATGATTCCCCAACTTTTGGAGCAGCAAGCTGATTAGAAGAGTTTACACTTTCACAATCATCCTCTTGCACCAATTGAACTCTTTTGTCAGCACCACTTGAAGTAGAACCTTGTTTATTAGGGCACTTCCATGATATATGGCCAAACTAATTACAATGATAACATCTACCTACAAATGAACTTGAACTCCTACCTTGTCCATCAAACCTTCCTCTAGAACCTCTAAATCCACCTCTTTGATCAGCAACTTGGTCTTTTCTCTTTTTTGCCTCTTCTTGATCTTCAAAGGATTGTTTTGATCCTCTTCTTCTACTAATGCTTCCTCTACCTCTTCCTTATCTTTCTTGTCTTCTTTTTAACTTCTCGTATTCCCTTGTAGCCAACTAAAAACATTCTCCAATTGTCCTGGGCATAGCCAAACTCAATTCATCTTAAATTTGAGATCTAAAGCCACATATATACCTTGTTATATTTTCATTCTCATCTTCAACATGGCTAGCCCTAATACTCAACATGTGAAATTATTCGGTGTAGAACATGACATCCTTATCCTTCTGCTTTAAGCTTTGCAACTTCTTAAACATTTGTATTGCACGATCATCTGAAAAGAATTGGCTCTTGATCTTTGACACCACCCTATCCCATGAATTGGTTTTTAGTTTTCCCTTCTTCATTCTTTCCTCTTGAACATAATTCCACCATGTAAGAGCAAGGCCTTTCAACTTAGTCTTAGCAAACTTTACTTATTGTTCTTCTACAACCTCCTTCTACTCAAACTAATTGTCCAGTGCATCTATCCAATCCAATACTTCTTTAGCATCCAACTTTCCATTATACATTGTGATGCAGGAGCATCCTTGGTTCTTGGCAATCTTGCATCAACCAAAAACATTTATTTTCAATTTGTTTCCTATTTTGCAATTTCAGCATTTCTTTCTGCGTTTTCTTGTATTTTCTCACCAAATCTTGTGGAGCTAAAGTTAGATTGTGGACATGTTCATTTGCCTTATTCTTGGTTCGCGGAACGTTTGGATCTTTTCCTGGTAAGTTATCGCTTCTGGAATCTGAGACAGTTTTTTGGCTTAGAACATCAAAACCATTTGGACCTATTAAGTTATTAGTGAATCTTGTGGATCCTTCTTGTACCTTGCGAAGCTTCAGTTCATTGTTCCCAACGTTCCTTGGCATGTAGTCAACCTTCCCTTTTGGTTTGCACTTTATCCTTTGGATTTTTTGAAGGATTCACTTTGGCAGAGGCCAACCTAGTGGTTTGACACATTTCATCTTGTTCGTCAGTATTCGATTCATCTTGGGCTGATGCGGATCCATCTTGATCATATAAATCAATTTAATTAAGCTTGTAGAAATTAGTTCTTAAAACATAGAAGATTTATCTTGAGATTAAGAGGTCCGGAGTTCACGGACATTGTAATTGAGCATGTATGTATTAGGCCCGTGAGCCGAATCTTGTAGCACACATGTTGCTGACAGATTGTAATTGGTTTTCATGATATAATTTAATCAATTTTGCATTGCCTCCATCATCTTGTCTTGTTTCTGTTGCGATTTACTCCTGTTGCACGGTCTGGATTGATCTCCTTAAGGTACCTCTTAACCGCGACTGCACCACATTGGCAAATCTAGTTTCGCATCAGAAGCATCTCCCTTAATATCTTGCAGCATCCTAATCATCCTCATCTCTTGAGGATCCACCTCTTGTGCATGGGATCCTCCTTGAGGGTCTTCATTCTCACCCTCTTCCTCTTCCTCTTGGTCACTTTCCTCGTCAGTGGCCTTTCCTTTTCTTTTCTTTGTCTCTATTACTAGAAATCTAACTAAAATTGCTTCTTGTGATTCCTTTAATGACTTTATTTCTCTAGCAATAACTGTACTACCTTTTGGAGGCATCTTGTCTTTTCAACTTCCAACTTTTCTTTCTTCAAACCACAACCTTCTTCTTCCTTCCCAATCAGAACCTATGCTCTGATACCAATTGATGTAGATCAGGCGTTTAGAAATATATTTTAATTTAATACAATTACTATTGGCTTCCCTTTCCAATTTCAAGTCACTAACTTTGGTGGTTCCACTCTCAAGCCCTCATTTCTCCTAATAGCCCTCTTAAAGGGTTCAATAGGGCATAATTTCCAAACCAGGCTCCACCCCTAAAATCGAAGACCAATTTTTAGTACCCTTTTGGTATTTTAACAACATATCAAAAAATCAAATAGGTTTACTTCATAACAAAGGGCTCAAATCTTGACTGCTACATAGTGGATTGGGCCTAATTAGTGCAGTAAATGTGATTTTCAGGCATAACTTTTCATGCAAATGAGATATAAAAAATATAAACACATATTTTAGTACCCATTTTGGCCTTATAAAAAATATCTTTAAATTGGTATGGGGTGTTTTGGAACAACAAAGCCAAAAATCGACTAGTAATTCTACTACAAGGCCTAATTAGGCTTATTCCACTAGGTTGAAACAGGTTTTTGACACTACAGGCCTCAAAATCTCATACAAATGGCTTAGAAATGTCTGAAATGGTTTTCCTAAACATTTACAACTATTACAAATCCTTTTCCAAGAGCTTTTCTACCAAGCCTAACTCCTATGCACCTCCTATGCCCAAAATCATGAGGTTTTCATATTGTTTTTGGTAAATTGGCCATAACTACTTTAAAACTTAATGAAATTGGATTCCACCACCACTAGTAGTTAGGTAATTAAATCATATAAATAAAAAAACTATTTTCATATCATAAGGAGGTCGTACACATCCATACAAGTCTCTACAATAGCAAAAAAACCAATAGAAAGTGCAGGAAAAATAGTGTGTTTTATTGATTTTCTCACCAATACACCATGTCCAACAGCCACCAACATTGGCCTTGACTATTAAAAGTCTTATTTAAATATTTCCGACCATAAATAACCAACTAAAACTTCCTTTCAAATCCTATGACCGTTCAACTTCCCACCTTTTGCATTTTTGCAACTTTTCAAATAACACTTTTACAAGATTTTGCAATATTTGTAAGTTTGAAACCAAATGACTCTAATTACATTCAAAATGGTCTATTATGACATTATTGAACCAAATAATACTCAAACACCCTAAAACTTAACATAAGACCTCATTTACAAAAATGGACTATCATGGTGCCCCTGCACCAAAAAGGCATCCTTCTCAATTCATTTTAAACATTACATCTTATGCTAAAATTATCATCAATTCAAGAGAAATTATTCTTCTTCAAGAGCAAATCCGATTCAAGGAGAATCAAACTACATCAATAAATCTTCCATTTATGTTTTTTCTATGATTTCATGATTAATTTTATGTTACTTATCATGTTATTACATCAACACATGGAGGACTTAACCTAAGAACATTGGATCACCTATTGAAGGTATAATCATCTACATTAAATCATTTCAAATCCTTACCCTCAAAAGAAAAGCTTTTCAATTCAATTAAAGTTAAAATTTTATTTCAATTAGGGTTAATTCCAAACTTGGGGTTTGACCTAAGGCAAACCCCTATCCACAACCCACTTTCTTTCCTCTTGTGTGCAGCTACAGGTACCCGATAGAGCCAAAAGACCTCAAACAACATCAAGAGCATAATACAAGCTTTTTCTCTTAATTTGGACCTCCTTTTCAAGGACCAAGGTGCTAGAGCACCCCTGTCCTAGGACCAGAGGTTAGGGCACCCTAGTCCTCAAGTTTTTGCATCAATTTTGAAGGGTGGATTCTAGACAGTCTCAAGTTCAATATTTTCTAACAACAAATCATACTCAAAAGACCAAGGTGTTTTGGTGCACTTGTCCTTGCAGATGAACATCAAATTTCAATTACAACTACACAATCAAATTCCCTATCCATTTATGTACTTTTTGTGAAGTTTTTGTTTCATTATTAGTTAGTATACTCAATCTAGGTTGCTTGTTCATGCATGTGCCTCCTTGCCCTAGATTTGATATTCAATTTCCATCCTTTTAATCACACAACTCAAAAAAAAAGGAAATAGGACTCCAATCAGTATTCAAACCTCTTCCTAATAGAATTAAGGTTAAATCTATTGAGTTCATCCTCCTTTTAATGTGATGCATGTAAAAGTTAGGTCATTTCCTTGTTTATGAAGCATAACTTGTGAAACCCTAATTTTTCATCTATTAAAAATAGAAATAGTATCTTGTATACCCCATTTCCTTCTCCTCTTAATTCAAACCATGTCCTCATGGTTTGAGGTCTCACATATCCTTATTAATTTGTTCAAGCTAGATCACCAAATCAAACCTTTGCCTCATATACGCTACATAGCTCCTAGGTGCAACATACCCATTGTGTTCCAAGACTCTCTCTAACCACGTATCAAACACATTGTCATGCCTTATTCTGGTGAATTTAACCTTGGAGATGGCATGATAATTATTGGAGGTTGGATCACATTAAGCTTGACATACATTGTATTTGGATCAACTACTAGGGATTGTAGAAACCTAAAAATTAACTAAATTTTACTTAATTAATTGATTGTGTTAGCCCCTTTAACCTTCCCATATAATTAGTTAAATTTTATTTAATTAATTATGCCCCCGTCTAGTATAATTAATTTATTAATTGTATCCCCCTTTTCCAAAGTTTAATTTATTTTAATAAATTGAACTCCACCTTAGACTGCTAACCAACTAATCCTCTAAACCAAATTAGTTAATTAACATCCTAGATAATTAAAGGTAATTAATTAAAAACTAATTTTTATTATCATTTTCCCCAATTTTAAATTCATCCCACCTACCTAAGTCCACATGTGACACCCCTCTTAAATGACTTGCATGCACAAGTCACTTTCAAGCCTCCACCTCACTCTTTGACCAAGGGTGCTCACACGTGTGAGGATGCTCTTCCCGTAAATTCACCCTACATTTTACCTTTCCATCCATTTCTCACTTCCTTCTCCCTACCCCTCTTCCACTTTCCCACTTTTGCCTCCACTTGTCACTCTCTTATTCTTCCCAATATATGCTCACACATGTGTGAGCACACCCTTCTCTCTTCCCCATGAGAGGTGTTCTTCCCCAAATCTCCCACCTTGTGACACTTGACACAAGGCTATGAACCCAAGCCACCTCATCTCCTCACACTCAATCCTAGCCCTCCATCAACTCTCAATCTCAACCATCCATTTAAAATCCAAAAATCTATAAATTGGAGCTTTCACCCTCACATCCATAACATAATTTTATGCTAACCTTATGCTGCCAAATTCACTAATTGTTGTGCAAAAAAAGAGAGCAATCCACATCCCTAATAATTAAAGAGAAAATCAAGTGGAGAAGGGTGCCTCCATTTCTAGCTCTATCCATGGAGTAATGAAGGTATAAGTTTGGTTTTTCATTTAATTTGAATGTTTAACTATTGCTTAGATTTAGCTTTCACTTTCTCTTAGGGACGTTCTAGCTTTAATGGTTGAGCCATTCTAGTGTACAAATTTGTCCTTCATATTTAACCTATCCATCTAGGATCCCATTAAAATAGTTGGATTATAAGGCCAATAATCTTCAATGAGATCAAGATCCAATTCAACTAACTTCATTGTTAGAAAATGTCCTCATCTTTTATTTATTTCCATTCCCCCTTTGTCAAATGGAGAACTATAAAAAACCTTATTCTTGTGTCTAGTCCCATATTTAGAATCAATCACATCAAGTTGGCAAGCTAACTTTATTACTAGAGTCCTACCTATTAATATATTGGGGAATCTAAAATACTCCTTAAAACCATGCACTCTAATCATAGTATAGTAGGTTCCTAAGAACCAATCACATGGGACATGGTTATTAGTCATAAAGCCTTGTTGCCTATCACTTAGTCAAAAGGAAATATTTTGCTAACTCAAGTTAACAATTGTTCGAGAGAGGAAATATTTTGAAAACTCTTAATAGTCAAATATACATAAAATAAGATGAATCTGTGTTGACATAGGTACACTCTTTCAAAGATCCATCAAGGCATCAACCATGGCCAAATGTATAGTTGACTAAAATAAATTAGGGCTTTGGTGTAGAATCAAATATAACAAAAAGGAGGAATGCCTAAAGCATTACTTGTGAATAATTTTTTTAGTTGGTAGCATAGTTGATTTGTTATAACCTCAAAGAAATCCATTTTGAAATATTGTCTTTGAGTGATAGTATTGAGCTTGAAAATAGCTCCTATCTACAAATTGTGAACACTCCTATCATCATTTAGGATAAAAATGAAAGCTAGCATTGAACAGGTGTCCTGAACATCTTGTGAAAATTTTGGTAAAGCTATAGGAAGTTTAAGCATCATGGTGTTTTTCTCATCTAAGTGAAGCTCTTTATTGTGGATATCCAATTGGTTATCCCTTTTTTCCCATATTTTTACAATTTAGTGTGACTATAGAGAAAGGACTTTGATTTACTCTATTATCAACATTTCCCCAACAACATCAACATTGAGAGTTGTTCCTTCATTTGTTGGTTTTTGTTCTTGAATTGAAACAACTAACACATGCATCCACCAACTCGAAACGTGGATTAAAAATTAGAAGCACATATTGAGACAACATGGAGCTCCATATCTTAATCCCAAATGTTTCAACCTCACCCTCCTCATCTCTATTCACCATGCGAAATGAACTCCTCTTAATTTCTTGGTGCTTTTTTTAATACTTGTATCAAAAACATGGTCTGTAAGGTCAAAAACTTCAGTTGAGTCTGTACATATGCCTTTTTTTACCTCCCTACCATTAGGAACCTTGGTCTTTGGATGAAATAGGGTGATGGCATAAGCTTTGTTCGTTCCTAGTCCAAAAAGTGGGTCTTGAAACTATTAATAAAATGGACTTCTCATTATACTAGGCATCTCTCTACTAAAGCTTGTCCTTTTGGATTCACTTTCTTCACTTAGTAACTTTTCATGGAAAAAAATTACACAAAATGTAGATACCTAAAACTCTTCATAACTTATTCAAATAAGTTTTCTTATGCTCTTTACATTCCAATGTCTAACAAAATTCTAGGTATGAACTTTATGGCTTAATAAGACTTTATTAATGCCAATTTGTTGGAAATGGTTTCTTACATGCTCGTACCTCCTTTTTCACCATAACTATTGACTTTTGTATCATGACTATATCTTTAATGTAACTTCATTTAATTCACATGCAATTAAATCACTGAACTATCTATTGTCACAAAAGTTTACACCCTTGTTGAACACTAGTGCTCAACAACCTTGTGAAACATGGAAACAACCTCCAAGTGTGAGACCTTGCACATGTGAGGTTGAGTCTCCAGAGAAGGATGGCTTCCTTATCAATTAGGGTGCGTGTTGGACCAACCCAACACTTATAAACCTATTCTAATGATCTAAGGGGAAAGGGGGAGAAGGAATGCTAAAAGGGAAAAGAGGTGATGCACCTAGATTGAAATTTGTTTCATCCCCTACCTATGAATGCACAAGACATCAATAAAAACTACCCAAAGATACGCACAATTTACTATCCTAATTAGATCCCTAAGAACATGCAAAGGTTAGAATCCTATAAGATGAAGAGAGGAACTAAAATCAATTCACAGACAACGTCTACATGGGTTTTAACACAATCACATAAACTAAGAATCGGAAAAGAATGCATTTAGATAAAGAGGTAAAATACATTACACATAATATTTGAACTGACAAGAGGCGAGATGGACAATTTTATTGATATAAAGGCAAGGCAATTTACAGTTGTAGAAAACAAATAAATTCTGCAAGAGAAAAGGGAGATGAACCCCTAGAAAGAGTTACAAAATTTATCTTTATAGATCAGTCATAACTTAGATGGAATGCTAGGTTCAGAAACCCTAACCAGCTAGGGTTAGGTGACAAAAAAGAGAGGATTAGATCAGATGGATTGATCTGATGGTTGTGTGTCTAAAAAAATAACCTAGAATTGGGAAAGAGAAACAATCCCTGAAAAGGGGGAGAATCCCTGCATGAATAGCGTATGATTGTACTTTGTCATGCCCAAAAACTCTTTGATCTTCAATAAATGAGCATGGGCTTCCTGAGAGAAGCGTTTGCAGAGCATGGCGAAGTAATGGCAATCATCCCTCGGCCCTCTGAAAGTGGTTGAGATAGATCGGATTTGATTTGGTAGTTGGGGTCAAAAACTAATTTTCGACCCATTAAGTCAACAAACACCCTGCATAAATGTTTGAATTTCAACGATCACCTCCAGTTTAAATTTGGGCCATTAGATCCTCCTTATCACACGTGGATGGACGGCCAAGATCGCACTACAAAGGTCGAACCCATCAACTAAACAACCATATCGTGGTATCGCAGCCAAAGAGAGAACATATTCTTTAACCATTGTGATATTGCGATGAAACATCTACACCGTTGGTGAACTATTGCCATATCGCAAGGGGAAAGCGGCAATTAGGGATAACCACTGCGACCCCACGATATCCATACTTGCCTTGCGGGGTGGCAGGGAAAAGGACCTCCTCACTTCCCCTCTATCTCGCGCTTCATTCACAACCCTTTGAAATCTCTCACAAGGTAGCTAGAAAAACATGTGCCTTGAAAATGAGTTGGTCCCACTAGCCAAACATCCATCACATCCAAGGGTGGGATCCAGTTCCTGATCACTGCAAAATAGCATAACACTTCATTCCCTCACAGCTACATCGCTTATCGCGTAGTCGCGCGAAAATGGAAAAGTTGTGTTCATGTCTGCAGAAAAAGAGCGATAACCCCCTACCAAGAGATAACAACTTGTAACTCCCACCAACATCGCTTATCATGCAGCCGCATGAAAATAGAATAGTGGAAGCAAGGAACAAAAGTGGAAAGTTCCCAACTGCATGATAAGTGATAAAAAAGAGCTCCCGCCAATTTATAGCGAGTGAAAGGGGTCGGTCCCGCCATGAAGAAGGGACCCGCTAGCCAGTAGTGAAATGACCACCCGTGTTGGTCAACAAAGGAAAATAATAAGGCCAAAAATGGTTAACGCAAAAGCCTTAAGGGTAGGGTTTTAGGCCTTAGGGGTTTTAACAGGGTTTTTAGCCATTGATGATTTCTCAAATCAGTTATCTGCATGGTTAAGGTTGACAAAAAAAGGGTCAACACTATCTTTTGTACAAGTTTTGAAACTTCTACAGACATCTTTTCTATTGTTATTCAAATGAGTGGTCATACTTGGAAAATTTAGGAATTCCTTTATTCAAAAGAAACACAACACTAAATTTGAATGTCCAACTTATATTTATTTAAAAGATGTAGTAAAACATACTCTTCTATTAGAAAATAAACAAAGACACACACCTAGTCTAAGTATATGGGAGCTAGACTCACGTCTTTAGTTAAGATGTTTCAAGAAGATTCCATTGACTAGAATCTCAAGCAAATCACCAAAGTCATTCTCTAGCTCATAGGCATTAGCTTTATTTCATTTTAAAATCTTGTATGGACCATCCTCTAAGGGATCAAACTTTGAACACTGTCATGTCTTAGTAATCTACTTGTTTCATTTTAAAATAGAATCTCCTACATTAAGCTATGAACTCAAGAATCACCAATCCAACCATCACTAAATCATTTATTGATGATTGGCCATATAATTAAATGTCAACTCTTTATTTCTTAAAGTTTCATCAACTTTTCAAGTCAAACTTCCATTGGATAATTTTTGTAATTTAGAATTGCTTTACCAACTAGATGGTAGTAATCTCCATCGATATTGGTATTGTAGAATTTTTTCCATATACTAAGGTATAAGAGGATGTCCTTATGATTTGTTTTAGGGTGATACAATCATCCCATAATACCATTTTAATATTCTTGTGCCACTCTCTTTTATACTCGAAGCCTATTTTCTTAATCAATCAATGCATATTTTTATTTGTCAATACCATCAACGTATTCCCTTATTAATAATAATTTGATGTGGTAGTTAAGAAAATTCCATTCTTGAGAAAAATTCTAGAAATCCTAGATCCTAGGAATTCTTTGACATTATTAGATGTAATTGTATGAGGGAAGCCAATCAAGAGACAATATCTTTAAAAAAACTCAAGCACCATATTTTTTTGTCTCTTCCTTCAATGTTTTTACCTTAGTCAATCTTGTAAGTAGTCTATTGTTAATAAGATCCATTTGTGACCTACCCTTAAAGTTACATTTACCGTTCCAATAAACTCTACTCCCCACTAAGCAAAGGGATCTTCCACTAGAATATATTAAAGGGTAGAGTAGCATTTCTTCTTTTTCTAGTGTAAAATTAGTACTAATGGCATTGCCTAGCCAACTTATGGTTGTTTGAGAAGATTAATGTCCAATAATATCCTACACAAATAATCTTCATTGTTGTTATTTTGCTAAAAACAATATCCATTAGATGTCCCAAAATGGAATTAAAACAAAACATTACCAATTCCATTTTTTTGCACATCTAAGAAGTATTTCGTTAAAGTTTCTTTTAAAAAGAACACAATTGGCTCCTTGAATCCTATTAAATATTTTTTTGGAATGAGGTATTTGATGTGGATAGTGCCCTATATACATAACATGCATCTTATCTTTTATCCATGATCCTAATTCTTCTTGTTGCTTAATTATGACTATTTTAGTTTTTTGGTCATCATGCATTGTTGAGTCTTCATTTTAGGCTATATGTTCATAGAGAACTCTTCCTCTAACAAGCTTCATAGGACTTACCTCTCCAAGATTTTGTAATCCAATTTTCTCCCTTTTTGGTGAGTTGTTCTTCCATGATATGCTTGTTTACACTTGGCTAAGCCACATAGACTATAACTTTGTTTCTTGATATTAGGTGTTTGAATATTTGTGACCTTTAACTAAAGCATAAGCTTTATTTCCAACATAATTGTACTTAGTCTCGTAATATTTGATGGCTATAGAACTAAAATCAATAGGATGCTCTATTTTTCCTATTTCATTCTTTTGAGTCTATACTACTACTATGTTGTGGTCACCCTCATACATGCATGATCTATCTTTAGAAAAAATATGATTAACCAAGACAAGTGCTAATGATATAGGCAATTTGATATGTTCGCAAGCCTCTCTCTCTTCTATAGTCCATTTGAAATCTTGACCTTTTTTAGCATCAATCTGCTGGGTTGAACTAATTCTACAAAGATTAAAATGAATCTACTCACAAAATTTATCTTCTCTATGAAATATTGAATAGCTTTCTTATCCAATGGCAAAGATGGATCTAAAATGGCTTTGGCTTTGTATGGATGCATAGAGATCCCTTCTTTTGAGATAATATTTAAGGATTTTCTACCATTTGGTACTTCAAATGCATATTTATTAGGATTCAACAAGATTACAAATTCTTAGAACCTCTAAAAAAATAATTTTTTAAATGATAAAAATGATCCTCATTTGACTTTGAAAAAAGACAATGAGATCACTAAATGTAATGTCCATTGTATGCTAAAAAGTTGCTACTACATTCCAAAGACCAAAAGTAATTTGATCTTCTTATTTTAGCTAGATTTTGTTGTACCTTGAGAAGTTGTCAATTAGTAGAGAAAACCTTCTTGACCTAGTGACTATTTGGAGTATCTTCTCCATTGACGGAAGTATATAGTGATCCTTTAGAGGGGCTATGTTAAGGTCCCTATAGTCGATACAGATTCTTAACTTTCCATTTGTTTTCCTTATTGAGACCAAATTTGACACCCATGTTGAATGTTTGATTGGGAGGATAATTTTTGAAACTGCTAATATACTAAGTTCTTGCTTCATAAGAGGTTTAATTATTGTGTTAACTTGTCTCTTCTTTTGTCAAACATGGTTTGACTCAAGAGTTAATTCAATTATGTGTTGGACCATTTTTATGTCATATCCTTTTAAATCTTCATAATTTAAACATAATACCTTACATATTTGGTTATTATATTTCTAACTTTGACCTTCCTTCCATTGCTAGCCTCTATTTCTATGTAGTCCCTTTTATTTGTAAAAAAAGACATTTTATTCACCTAGGCATTATTTAGACTAAACAAGTTTTTAAAATTTATCAACCCTTTTGGTAATTTATTTGACTTTAATTGAACTATCTCCTCTTTTTAGCCTCCTCAATCTTTAGCTATAGCTAACCTACAAATTCATCATAATGTTGTAAAAATGAGGAATTCTAAGAATCATTCTAGAAGACATGCCCATAATCTTTATTATCAGGAATAGTAGGCCAAATGATCAACCAAACTACATATTTATTCTCTAGAAGATCTCCCATTGGATGAAATTGTGACCCAATCTAGTCCATTCTTTTTGCTTCTATATTCTAGGACCTAGAAATCACTTCCATATTCAATGTTTCAAAACTTTCAAATATATCCCATACCCTATGAAGGTTTGGCCTCATTTTGATATTTTTTGCCACTATCATTCCACTAACATGCTTGATGACTATCTCTAAATCATCAAACACTCACAATTTTTTAACCTTCATTTTTCTATTAAAATGAGGTCATGTATCAAAACTTCATATCCTGCTTCATTATTGGTGCAATTAAATTGAAAATAGAAAGCTTCAAGTATCTTCCTCCATTGGGAGGAAATAGATCAAAGTCTTGCTCCCTATCCACATCTACATCTGGTGTTATCAAAAACAACTTCCAAGGCTATAAAGATTCATTGAATGTTAGAATTTGATTCCTTAGATGGACTGGTTATCTTGGGGACTAGTTGTTCTCCATTGTAAATCACATATGTCCCTAATCTCATGAAATCAAAATTACCAAATGGATTAGTTTGCATGGTATCAAAAAAAAGTCTCTTCTCAATGATTCAACTATTCAACATAGCTTCTTCTTCCATAAGTTCCATGTTATGCTTTTCATTTTTCAAAAACAGGGTATGAGCTAGCTCAATTCCTCCCATTACTTTGTGAGTGATATATTCCTTATGAAGTAGCTTAGATAAAACCTTCATTTTACAACCATAATTAGTACTAAGGATAAGGTGATACAAAAAAGTGAAAGGTAACTGCCAAATTTTGTAGTAAAATCCCTTGAAATACATAGGCCAAAAATTGGAGGAAAATTAGATACTACAACCTCTGTTGGCAGCAACAATGAAGGAAAACTGAGAGGGAGGGGTGAATCGGTTAATCCAAACTTCTTCAACAGTTCTTTCACATACTTAGATTGAGAAATGAAAATACCTTTGCCGATTTGATTAATTTGCAATCCTAAGAAGAATTTCATTTCACCTATCATAGACATCTCAAATTCCTTTTGCATAACATCAGCACACTTCATACTCAAATCATCATCTCCTCCAAAAATGATATCATCAACAAAGACTTCAACAATCAAAATATTATCATTCTCAACTTTAAAATATAAGTTACTGTCAGCAGTACCTTTACAAAATCCCAATTTGTCTATTTGAGAGACAAGTTAGGGGTCTTTGCCCCTCCTAATGAGAACTAGATGCATGGAGTTGCATCAATCCAGTGGATTTCAGAGCCTTATCATTTTATTTGGGTTGATGAGTTGGTGCTTCTACTCAGCCGGAGTAGTCAGTGTGTGATTTTGAAGATCAGTTGTGATTTTATCCTAAGGGAGAGATTGTCCTTCTTAGAGGATGAGTTTTGGGGAGAAATTGTCTTGGGGGAGAGAGAGCATAATTTGTATGTTGTCTTTGGCATTGTTGCCAAAGGGGGAGAGAGGCATGTGAAAAACTACTTTATGTTTGAAACTTTGTTGTGCATGATCTTAGGGGGAGTTTGTTGCAAATTGCTGGTGGTGATCTATTTCCTTTGCATTGATTGTTTTTCACATTCATATGTTGTCATCAATGCCAAAGGGGGAGATTGTTGGATATTGTTGCTGCTAGGATATGTTGTTGTTATTGATGTCAACATATTCCTATGTTGCAGAGAGTTGCTTGGTGCTCTAGTGATTGCATTGAGTTGATATGGTTGGTTTATCTATTTTGGATGCTGGAATACTTCATTTCTTATTGGTTTCAGTGATCCGAAAGATTGCTTGATCATATTATTTGATCCGGTTTGGAGTTTAGTCTTTCAGTTCAGTGGTTGGCAGAGTGTGGTATTTGATCTGGTGAGCTCCAGTATGATTATATCTTTGGTTGTGGTTTTGGGAGAATGTTTTGGATGTTCATGTGTATCTTCCTTTCAGATGGTTCGTGATTTGGTACTCCACAAGTTATCTTTCTACTCTGAATTGTTGTTGATTTGTGTTCCTAAGAGTTAGCATGTTGATCGATGAAGATTTGAATAAGGTGTTGGTGCAGCTATTGCGGATGGTTCTAGCGTGCTTGTTTGTGTTTCTTGATCTTGTCCTATTTGTTTTGGTGGTCCGCATTGATCCTTGTGCGTGTTCTTGGTGAGTTTGTTGATCCGATGATATTCTTCATGTTATACAGTATTCTTGGAGGTGTAGCGTGTTGTGGTTGATCTTGGCAAGATTTCCAATGGTGATGTGTGTTTGGAGATTTGATTTAGGTCCATGATATGTCATGTATATCATTGTATTGGTCTAGTGGTTCATATATGTATCATGTGATATAATTTTATAATTGAGGTTTGAGGGTTTGGCCGACCTTATAGTCAAGGTTGATGAATTGTATAAATAGGTTTTAGATTCATGTAATTTGGGTGTCAATGTTGTGTCTGCTTTATCAAAGAGTGGTGTGTGTGTTCTTAAGCGAATTTATCTTTCGATGTGGAGTATTGAGCAGAGATTGTTGCAGGGCAGACAAATGTGCTTAACCAGAATTGTCATCGGGCATAAGAAGATGTTATATTTGCAGTTCATGAAATCTGGATTGTAGTTTGAATCTTATTGTAAAGTAGTGAACCTTCCCTAAGGGTTGGAGCCTTTTGGGTCATCTCATTTTGAGCAGTGGGCTCTAGGCAGTGTGTCTGAATGCATATGCATTCCCCATTGTAATATTTACACATACTACTGCAAAGTATCATCTTATTGTGGGTAGGTTCCCACCATGTTTTTTCCTTTAACCGGGTTTTCCACGTCAAAATCTTGGTGTTATGTGTGTTGTTGTCATTGTCTTTATCTTTATTCTTGTTGTAGTTGATTGGAATCTAAGATTGTGCTTAATTGTGCTTAATTGGTTTAATTCGGTGAAAGCAATATAGTGGCATTGACACTAAGACTATCATGGAATTATGTAGCAATTTTTTCTCACTATTATTAATAAATAGAATGGCATATTTTTTTATTTACTTCTATATTCACATCTATGCAAGTGGTGTAGCATTTAACTTATGTGATATTTTTTTAACATATCATCTTTTCTCTTATTTTGACAATTATATGGTCTATTGAAATAGGCTTTCCTACTTCTGAGAGCTTCGCAAAGAAGTTTCTTTTACTTTGAAATGGATAATATATCCCATAACAAAATATGAGTTGATGATTTATTAATATGTTCAACCACATCAAGTGGTCCAACTACTTGAAGCTTAGGGTCATCTACAAAATATTCTCGCCTTTCAACTTGTATATTTGATACTCCATGATTCTATGCCACCATATTTTAATAGTTTTGCCATTTAAATATTGGATTAGATGTTTATACAAATGAATTCTTTTGTATGACTACCTTAGGATGGACAACTAGCTTTGGACCTTCCACCATATTTCCTTCTGATTAGGTAAAGTAAGTGGATTGCATTTGAGGAATCTTGGAAGAGGACAAGTAAATTTTTTGACATAGCCTCTTCCTCTTTAATCCAAGAGTACAATGCATGTTGAAGAGAAATGTCTTCTTCTTGTTGTACAAACATGCCTTACATTTGTGCCACTAAAACTTTATTTTAACTTCCTAATGATTGGTATGGATGTTGGTCCAATTATTCATGTTCCTAACCAAATTACTTACTTCCTTTGTTTTACCACCTTTTAGTGAAAATTCCCTCTTGGACAAGATTTGAGTGTATGTGCATCATTACAAGGAAAATATCATGCATTTGTATTGTTTGCAAAAAAAAAAAGTTATCCTAATATCAACTCATTATAAATTAGGTGCAACCTTTTAGACTATAGACAATAATGAAAATATTTGACCCAACGGAGTAGGACCTAACCCTTGTATATCTTGACATCTATTTGATTGGTATTGTGGTTGAGGTCCTTGATAAATATGATAAGAAGGTCTAAGATATGAAGCTTGTAGTCTCTTCACATTAATATCCCTATAGTTAGTTCCCACCTGGCCATTAATAATATCATTTGGAATAAATTTCATCTCCCCTATTTGTGATGAGGCTCATTAAAGTGGCAGTGGTGCTACTACTACTAAAAAGGAGGGTAAGCATACATAGACAAAGGGTAAGCCTTTTCCTATGACTAAATCATGACAGCAATATCAAAATTAAGAGCCTTAAGATAATAAGTTATTTGGCTTCTAATTGCCCTTGCATTATGGTCGCGTGATCTTCCTCTTGGTGCAAGGATACTTTCCGTGAACATCGGGCCCTTCATCTGTGTTGCTTGAAGCTCCTATTTTGGCTTCTTGCTCTGTTTTGAAGTGTGGTGTTGGGCCTTTTCCAGCTAGTGTCCCCTCTCTTGATTCTGCGGATTTGATTGATGGTTTTCGAGTGGTTCAAAGGAAGAAAGGTCTTCCTAAACATATTTCATCTCATGCCTAGGTTAGTAGTGTTGATCTTGTTAGATCTAGTTTAAGGTATTGTGTAATTCTTTTTGGACAGATTTGTTTGGCTGGTTTTATTTGTGCACATTTTTGTGAGAGAGTACATTTTTGTGAGAGAGTTGGGAGCCTTTCAACAACCCCTTTTTATTTTGCTGTTTTAAGCCAGTTTGGACCTATTTAGTCTTGCCTTATGACAGTTTTTGTTAAGGGTCAAGGGTCAAGATCCTTGGTTTCTTGCTTTTCTGGTGAAAAAGGGAAATGAAACATACTTTTCCCAGTATGAAGAGTTTTAGACATAAATCTATATATTGATTTAGGTATATGCTCATTTAGATAGGTTATACATTTTTATATTAAATATATATGTTTATACTAACAAATAAATAAATAATCCTATTTATTTATAGAAAGTTCAGCTTTGATATTGGATGTTAGTTAAAGACATCAAATTTCTGTAAACCATAATATGGATGAATGTTTTTGGATTTTATCTGTGCATTAATTTTTTATTATGAATGTTTCAGACTATACTTTGTGATCCATCATCAAATTAATTGCTACTTGCTTGTGATAGTGTCATTTTTTTTTAAATCAGAAAGTTCGTGAATTGAGTACTGAACTGAAGGCAATGCCATTATTATAAAGAAAGGAATTTGTTTTATTTCTGCAGTTTTAGCTTTTTAACTCCACATTCAGTTCATCATTAGTTTTCATCTCAGTGGTCGCGATCTTTCATCAATTCTTATTCCCAATGTTGCATTTTGGAAGAAAAATGAGTCCAATACATGGTAATGTAACAATTCCTTCAATTTAATGTGATTAAGGTTTTTCAAGCTAACATAATACATTTAGAGCTTCAATTTGATTTGCTGGACTTTGTCCAAAACAAACCCACATAATGCCTTCACACCTTTAAGAGACACAAATCACTGTACAATTCACTATATATCCATTCATTAATCATCAAATACAGATGTTGTTGTAGAAGCAAGAAAGTTGACAGAATAATGAACAAATTCACTGTACCTTCTTATGGATACAGTCTGTTTGTAGTATGGAAGATATGCGAGTCTTGTAGTTTCAGAAAATTCGATAAAATGGGTGTGAAAACCAGCTAGAAGTGTCGAAAGAATTGAGAATGAGTTTGTTCGAAATGAATAATACAAATGCTAAAGAATTGATAATCTCCTTTCCAATCTAGAAATTGTGAATTGTGTAAATTGCAGAGACACAATAGGTGACCTAAGTCATGAATATAGATTTGTAGCATATGAAACAACTAGCTGCCTTTCTGTGACATTGCCATCAACTGTACATCAATACTAAGCAATGTTAGCAGGTTGCAAAAGAGAGAATTGACAAGGATAATTGAAAGCATAAGATGTACAACAATATTAAGCTACGCTAGGTTAGCATTGTAAAAGAGAGAATTGAAACAAGCATGGTTGAAAGCATACAAGAGAGAATTGAAACAAGCATGGTTGAAAGCATACAAGAGAGAATTGAAACAAGCATGTTATAATGTATATAAAATTGTTCTATAATTGTTTAAAATCCCACCTCTAGTCCACTAATATCTATTGCATTTGTCTCCCCATCTTGGACATCTTCTGGTGGAAGGAATTCATTTTGGCTATCTAGTTCTGAGTTCAAAGATTTCTGATAAAGTCGCAAAGCAACAGTCAAAATGAAAGCTGCACAAAGTTAAATTTTTGGGTTAGCTTATCTAGTATATATAAATCTCTGCAATCTAAACAAAAGCTGGTAGTTGTCTAAACCTACCCCCCAATACACGGGATGTAACTGAGGATAAGTTCCAGGCAAGAGCAGCTACAGAAGCCAGCACTGCTTTCTTATGGGTACAAGTATTCCATGCCTCCCAACAATGAAGCAACAAGCAATCCCCTGACATCCATAGATTGAGACTAAATCAGAATATGAAACCTGGTTTAAAACATAAGAATAAAACATTGAACACAGAACAAGAAAATACCATATCCATGCACTTGGGCAGAGTAGCTAGAGTAGAATTTAGGTATGATGAAGATAACAAAGAACCCTGCATGACAAGACATTGCCAATGTCAATCCAAAGGAAGGAAGCAATATCAATTTAAAGCATAAAGGCACAAATTTTCCAAATTGGGTGCATCTGTTATTGAAAATACCAAGTCTGATTAATGTCCACATTGTCATCATGTGACCACATTCAGCTAGAAGCCACAAAACAGATGCCAACTGCACATAAACAGCAATCTATAATTAAGAACAAAAAAGTATGAAGAATTTCAAATCCATAACTTTTATCAAGGTCTAATGGAATATATCCATGATATTTAGCACAAAGTTGGTGCACTAAGAGGAGACGTATATTAGAGCAGAGCAAACTAAAGGTACAATTTGTAATGACTCTTTTTATTATATTAAGAGGATTATGTGAGCAAGGAAATAGCTTCAGAGCAAGTAACATCAAATTGAAGATTGGAGTCTAAGAGGAGACGGTTATGACAAAATGATACCAATGTTTTTAATGCCTGTAACTTCATGCGAGAAAGAAAAAGAACCTTTAAAGTGGTAGATGGATCCCCAGAAAAAAGTTCTCTAATTTTTGCAAACAATGCATTGACAGGAGGCAGAATCACTCGAATGACACAAAGAGCATCTGCTTCACTTATTTCGTAGTTTGTTGAACTAGTGTCGTGATCAACTGATTCTCTGTACATAAAACAAATCTCAATTTCAAATTCATTATCATTCAGGTAAGGACACTGTGGAGTAATTGAAATGGAAGAATGTTACCTGTGAATAAATGATTTATATAAGAAAATTAATGCCAGATAAAAGAGTACCAAGTATGATACAATGGTCACAAAACTGCCAAAACAAAAGGATAGAAAGTCAGATGTCGGGCAGTAACGATCTGCATATTTCATTTCAAGGAACTATCAGCAAAATGTAATACCTGACGGGCAAATCATCAGTGAAAAATGAAGAAATAACACAGAAAGAGCCTGATCCAAATATAAAAGCAGATTTTGGCGTTTCCTTCCACATGATCAAATCAGCTGGGAACCAAGCACATCAAAATCAATAGTTGGTAAGTAGATCACTTTATGGCCAACAAGGCCAAAAAATCACCAAACTTGAAAGCAATTACAAGCAAGTTGGAATACCCATATATTGAAGCCATTTTGTTCTCTCCTGAGTAATTTCGACCTCTGGAACTGCAAGTGACAGGAAGATAAGAGAATTACTTAAGAAGCCTGAAACATATTCACAAGAAATACATGCCTAATCAAAAGGCTAACTTTCCATAATAAAACTTTGTTTCCAAGACACAGCAATGGGTGAATAGAATCAACATTTGAAAATTATTGTGAATACAACTTAATCTAACTGTGGAAAAAAGAAAGTGCACCAATTCTGAGAGTAGTTGCAAGAAAATATCAGCAATGAAATGGACAGCTTATTAAAAGGACACAACATTTAGCACACACAAAATTGTGGAAATAAAACATATTAGGATCCGCTGTGCAGAATAATTTATATCTAGAGCATCAGAATGGGAACTACTAATATAAAACAGTTTCTCCTCTGCAATACCTCTTCGTGACTTTCTTGGCTGAGAGGAACTGCGAGACAGCTGTGGACCTTGAGTGTTGGACTTGTTGACAGTCAGGGCCTCGGGAGCAGCTGTAGGCAGGGCTGGATCTGGGACTTTTCGCTTCTGATGTCGAGTCTGTGTCCGGCCACGCCTAGTTGATTTTCCATTGGTTTCAACACCTACATTGTCACTTCCCTCTGCAATTTCCTGCAATTCCATTCTAGTCCTTCTGGATGGTCTCCCAGTTCTTGAAGGCTGTCTCTCTAATTGGCATAAGCTCTTCACTTGCAGTTCAGGATCTTCACCCCTGGTCTTCTTCTGTCTGAGATCAAGTTCAAGCTGTTCCTCCTCTGTAGAAATCATGTCACTCTTAGCCCTTCTAGAACTATGAGGACTCTTATCTTTGCCCTTAGAGTTGCTACTCCTCTTGATAGGCACAAGAGGGAGCTCTTCTTGAAGGGGCAGATCATCAGGCTCCTTTCTTGGGCTTCTTCGCAGCATAACCCTGGTTGGAACAACCTCAGTAAGACCCGCGTGGGATTGGTATCCAGGGCTCCTTAATCTCTGTTTGGTCTGCTTGGGTGGTGGAACCTCTCCTACTTCAGAAGGCTTTTTTGGGGACATCAGGGGACTTGAGGGAACTCTAGGATTGATCCCTGCAAGAGCATTTGGAAGATTAATGGGGATATTCTCATTAAATCCCAGAAGCTCTTCTCTTTCGGCCAAGTAGGGTGATTTTGGACGATGTCTCTCTGCCTTCCCTTCCCCTAGGGGAGACGGAGACCTTTCCCTTCCATAAACCATCTGCATACCTTGCTCTTGTTGAACAAAATCTTTAAAAGCTTATTCCTCTTTCGTTATCTATCTATGTACCCTGTACCCACATCCAGTTTTACTGTGCAAACAAAAACCCTAGATCCCAAGCTCTATCGCCTCTACCAACGGCTCTACCAGCGGTCCCCTCCAATAATTCAACAGACAAACAAAAACCCTTTTCCCAACTGTTGTCTCTCGGTCATGGGCCCTCCTGTTTTGTTCACAGAGGACTTCAAAAACCCACCATTAATTTTATTCTTTAGAAATATACTCAACGTACATATCTCAATCAACAATGAGTATTGCAGTTACATCCATTAATGCGTCGACGGTGCGCAAACCAATGCTTATATAACGCCAAATCCAATGGAAAAAGTTGCAGAAATGAATGAAATCCCTACCTCATCTCTACCATTTCCTTTACTTCTTCTGGGCTCTTCAAATCCGCCCATCTTGAAGATCAATGAGATGATTATCAGACCTTTCGAAATCCATAAAAAAGGAGAATAACATAGAAGAGTGGATTTTAAAAATGCTAAGAAAGACCGCTTGGGGGAAGAAATAGCCGTTGGGGCTGTCGCTTTTAAATTCAAACGGTACAACCTTAAAATATGCCCCTAGAGCGAATGTGGCTCAAAATTGATACTTCCTCTTTCACACGGTCCCATTTCACTAACAGCAAGGTTCCATGTAGTCGTTTATTCTTTATTTTATATAGGTATTTTTCTTTGGCTTTCTTTATTTTGATGATAGACATTTCAAGAAACTTTCTTTTTTTTTTATTTAAATTTTTGTATGCTTAATTTTTTTTTAAATACATTATTCTTATCGTTTTGATATTCTTTAAAATAATTAATAAATTGTTGAAAAATAGTCTTCAATGTATTATCTAATCTTTCGTATTGTTTTACATATGACTACAAAGGAGGAGATTTTGATCATAGTAAAATAGTTAAATAATGTATTATCAAATCATGATTTCATGTCAATCGTAATATCCTTGAACATGTTACCGCTAGATAGCCTTTCGAAACCTAGGGTTTCATGGAGATCGTAGCCAAGGGATGATGTTTTGATGATTGGCATCGCCCTATAGGCTCCATTGCGCAGGCTACGTTGGAAGAGGGCTCATGGTCTTATGCCATAGTGGTGGGTAAGCCTCCTATGCACAAGGGAGGGATGTCGTGCGAGGAGTATTCTGGATCTGCGCCCCCTTTCTTCAAGGGACTGCAAACAAAACATGATTGGGAGCACAAGGAGTGTGGGAGCTCTCAAAGTCTACAGGGAATTGGTAGGCAAGTAAGGGCAAATGTCAATGGAGATAAGCGGGATAGGGTTTCAACTATGGTGCCAAAGAGTTATGTTCAGTTTAAGCATGCCATTGATAAACCAACGATGTGCTTAGATTTATAAATTGAT
This sequence comes from Cryptomeria japonica, assembly GCF_030272615.1. NCBI lineage: Eukaryota > Viridiplantae > Streptophyta > Pinopsida > Cupressales > Cupressaceae > Cryptomeria > Cryptomeria japonica. The sequence continues at coordinate 549,914,711 of NC_081410.1, read as the reverse complement.
TGTGTAGTGGCAGAGAAGGAGAGATTATTGCAAGAAATTAAAGCTACAAGATTCACTTTGATTAACAACCTAGACTTTATTTGGAAAGATGCCCTAATTTATCATACAAAGCATGATGAAAGACAAGGGAGGGGTTGGAATTCTTGCTAATTAGGTATGGGGCAAGTATATTAGAGAAGTTGGCTCTTCTCCTTGCAATAGATGTCTTTGGGTTATTCTTGAACGATATAATGTGAAGTTTGGGATTTGTGTTGTTTATGCCCCAAATGACTATAAGGAGAGGATTGCTATCCACCTCCTTACCGATTATTCCATGGATATTTGGGGGAGATTTTAAAATGATAGAAAATAAGGAAGATAAAAGGGGTGGAAATTAGTGGGGAAAGGGAATGAGAAGTTCTTCTGGGAAAGACTAAAAAAGATAGAGAATTTGTTTGACCCTCTTGAAGGCTCTGAGAAAATCAACAACAATGTGTGATTCACTTGGTGTAATAACCAAGGAGCTTATAAAAGAGTTTATTGCAAACTAGACAAATTCTATGCTCATAGAGACACCTTCTATTTTGACTATAATGATGGCTCTAATAAAGTGATTGTCAATCCTAGAGGTTTGTCAGGCCATCACCCATTAAAATTGAGTTGTTGTCAAAGATAATAATGTTGTTGATAGTAGGCACGACATTGGGTTGTTCAAGCTAAACACTAATATTCTTAGGTCTCAAGATTGTATGGATGGATTGCATACCTTCAAAAGTATCACTAAAGCCTTAAACAGTAGAGGGCAAGATGGATTGCTTACTAGTGTACACTGGTAGCTAGCATACAAAAGCTGCTCAGAGTTACAGGTAAAAGAAATGTTATGAATAGTAGAAGGGTTGCATATAAATTGCAAGATAAGTTGCATGGGTCTGAAGATAAACTATAGTCAATTCCTAATAATCCTAAGTTGATCAACCAACATAAAGTGATCCAACACAACTTGAGGAAATTGCAATCCTCCAAAGCCCAAGGGGTGAGGGTAAGGGCCAAGGTTAACTGGATTACAAAAGGTGATAAAGGTTCTAAATATTTTTTTAATATCCTAAGAGAAAAGCATATAAAGGAAGTTACTGGTCCAATCTTAGTGGACAGAGAATGGTGTAAGGAAAATTCTAAAATCAAAGAAGCCTTCATGAAATTCTATAAAATTATTTTCACAACAGAAGATGATAATATTAAGTGCAAACAAGCTCAAGATATGTGCAGAAAAAATATTCCCAAGAAGGTGTCCTCGAAAATGGCAAATATATTAGGCAAAGACATTTCTAAAGAAGATATTACCAATGCCATTAAGTCCTCCCAAAATAGCAAATCACCAAGCTCGGATGGTTAGCTGTTGAATTCTACAAAAGTAATATGGCTTTGATTATTGATGATTTGTTTGAGGTATATTATGAATCCGTTAGAGAAGGTACTCTAGGGGGAGATAATAATAGAGGCATTATTAATTTGCTTCCTAAAGATGGACATAAAAGTAATATCAAGAACTAGAAGCCTATAACCTTACTTAATATGTCCTATTATTTTTATTGGGTGAATATTTTGTCACTAGCATACCAATGACAAAATATGTATTTCACACACAGCTATGATAAGACAAAGTCTTTCCTCTCATCAAGGGGAGGTTCCCTATTGGAATTTTGGGTATTACAACAACTTATACAAAACAAAATTCAAGTGTAAGCTTAGGGCATGTAATTCTTTTTTTTCAGAATTAATGTATTTTCCCTTCACTTGGTGATATTTCTTACAACTCAATAAACTTAACAACTAAATTAAACTCCTTGACAAAGATCCTTAATATCTAGACAATCTTGAAAGCACAAAGTCTTACAAAAGTGCAATCACTTTAATCACGACTATTTCAACTTAAATCTCAACTTGTAGCTCACACTCTCCAAGATGTGATCAATGATTCCTAAAACTACAAGTAATTAGCAGCAATACAAAGCTTCCTACATAATTACTTAATTATCATAATATTTCCCAAATATGTAGATAGAACAAAGTCTATTTTCACAATTAGGAAGCTCTTTCATTAACTTTCACAATCTCACCAAAAGATTCAAGTTCATAAGAAATGATTATGAAAACTAAACATAAGAATGATTCCAATCACAATCACAATCTTCAGTCCAACACAAAGTTTGGAAACTAGTGGATTGATATCTTTATTTCCTTGAATCAACTTTTACATCAAAAAGCATAAAGTCTTAGTTGAGATAAAAATTTGGCAGAATTTTGCTAAGTGTAATAAAAGATAAATATGTACAAATGAGGGTGCTCTTTATATAGGAAAAGAGTGGAGAAAAATGTGGGCACAGTTGACTAATTCAACTGCACAATCCCACTTTACTAAAACTATTGCATCAAATGAAAATGCAACTACAAGAAAATTTGCAATGACTAAGAATGTAACTACATGAAAAGAAAGTGTCAACGAGAACATTTTATTCATCTTTCTCCTCCTCATTGGATTTTTGAAATTCCTCGAACTTGGCCAAAACATCTTCCATCTCAACTTTGTCTGGCATTGTGGTAGAACTAGTGATGGCGCGAACCCAGGAAACTGTATCTTTAGCTTTCATGTATCTTTTCCTTCCATCTTTCAACATTGATGCAAGAACTTCAAAACTGACCTGTATTTCTAGCAACTTATCAAATGCATTCAATGTGAAATCTTGCTCTATATAGTGAGCTATTAGAGAAAGAAATTCGTGTATGATGGTGTCACTGGTCACAAGCTTTTGATTATCATCATACAAATAACAAGGAATTTCAACTATCCTTGTTGAAATATGGCCAATCTCATCATCACCTTCTTTTTTCTCCTGATCCAGCTCTATAATCATTGACCTTATTATTTTTCTCTTATGAGATAATAATGACAGAATCTGGATGTATTTTTCTCTTGTTGAAATTACTTTATTTTCTACAAGGACATCAATTATGAAATCTTTTATTTTACTCCAAACAGCTACACTCTTTTCAATATCCTCTACTTCTTGAGCTAAAGAAGTTTTGACACCTTGTATTTGACTTTGAACAACTTCAAACTTAGTCAACAACTTAATCGTTGAATCCAGAAGATGAGAACCCTCTGATTTCAAACAGGCAATCCATTCGTCCACCACTCGACCCTTGACACCCACCTATTCCACTTTTTTGAGAGCCTTAGTATCAGTTGAGGAAACAATTGGCTCAACTTCCTAAGAAGATTGTGTGACCTTGAGAAGCACACTAGTCAACTGATCACATTTCTGCTTCAATTCATTATTTTCATCTCTTTCTTGATCAAACTGTTGGCATTGTGTTGTCATTGATGTCAACCGGTATAGGATGGAAACCAGTATGGGAGATGTATGTGCAGTGTTGTCATTGATGTAATCTGGAATTACTGTCATGCATTGCAACCGACAGTGTGTGCAATTGAGGCCAACCGGTATGCAAGCTAGAGTCATCGATATACAAGTTGTTGTTGAGAATGAAGAAATTGATACCTGGTGAACAAGTGGATGAACATGTTAGTATACATGTTGGTACTAACCGGTAAGATGATGATCGGTAAGACCGCAAAGTGCACGGGTCACTGGTATGCTAGTGTGATGCCATCTAGAAGGACTCCCACCGGTAAATGATGTTGTCCCTGGAAGAAGAGAAGACTGAAGAAGGAATGTTGCCTGAGGATTGTAGGGAAATTGCATCTACCCAATAACAGGGAAGTCACACCATTGGCCAACAGATGACATAGTTCCTCTCCCACTAGTGATTGGAAGATTGTGAACCTTGGTGTATCTACCTCCACCGACCGGATGATATGTGTGAGCCTCCAGTATGTGAGATCAATGATGTGCACCTGATTAGTAGAGTAAGCAGATAAGCTACCAGAACAAACAAGGAGTGATGAGTTTGTCACTTTGACAAACCGACAGAGAGGAAAACCGACCAGATGAAGGAGAATGTAAGATTCAACTGCAGACAGAGAGTACAACCAGAATGTTGAGACTACTTGCATGATGTTATCATGCATGTTACCAACATGAAGGTAGATGTAGTGTCCACCGGTAAACAAGGCTATCGATATGCTAGAAAGTACACAAGTGAAAGGCTCTCTTCATATGAAGATGAAAATGTTAATTTGTAAGGACAATGACCGATCAATATGATACATCATCAGCACAAGATAAGAATTGGTATGTGTGATGAGCAGACTAACAAGATCCACTAGCACAAGGAAGGAGAAGGTAAGAAGGTTAACCGGCAAGGTCTGTGAACCAGTAGATGAACCCGGTTGAGTGTTTGGTCAGTGATCCTGTCTAAACTGACACAGAGGTCTAAGATGAGATGGATACCGACAGGGATGCCACATGGAGTTGAAGTGGAAAGATTGCAAAGGTTGGTGAAGTGTCATCTTCGTGAGGTTGTTGGTTTTTTGTCAACATTTAATGTTGACTGCAAAAATCATGGGAAGCATTGCAAAGGTGTGTGGCTTGAGGAAGGTCGAACAGAGGTGATCGATGAGATGCATCGATTGATGCAAAATGTCTAGGTGCAGAATGAGGTTGGTGATGCAATCTGCAGAACCATTTATGGTGATTGACCAAGTGCCTTTCCGACAGACTGTCTATGTTTGTTAAACTTAGCAAACGTGTATTGGAAGCCGCAAGATTGGCGAAGTTTGATTAATTTGCTGCAAGTAGTCGATCTCTGGAAGGAAATCTGATTGGATTTGATTTGCCTCGAGGTCGATGAAGAAACCCTAGCCGCCTGAAGTTTGAATTGGTTTTTGGTGGGAAGACTTGTTTATAAATATGCAAGTCAAAAATCGATGAAAGGGGGTTGTTGGAGGATGGTGCTAGAAGGTGTGATGTCATTTGAAATAAAAGAGTTGATCTAACAGTGAGAGATAAGAAACTGAGCATTTGGAGGTGCAACCGGTAAGAAGGCTTATCAAGGGACTAACTGGTAAAGATCTAAGATTTCGGTAAGTTGCAAGAAGTGCATCAGTCAAGACAACAGGTAGTGTTAGAACCAGCAGGAAAGAAGTAGCAACAGGAAAGAAGCAACAGAAGGTAAGGATTGAACAGGGTTTAACCGGTACTATGGAAGTAACCGGTAATCGGGTGGAAAGGCATACAATTGGTAGAGTTTGAACCGACAAGGGAGTTGCAGTGATCAAAAGTGAGCAAAGGAAGAGAGTGAGAAGAGAGTAGACAAGGAAGAGGCCGAGTAGAGAAAGAGTTAGAGAAAGTGAGAAGAGAAATGACAGAGAGTAGAGCAGAGGTGGACCGGTGAAGAGACATATCTGTGAGGTTACAGAATTCATTTGTAACCAAATTATAATTATTGCATTGATTTTATCTATTGTATCTCACTGAGTTGGAGCTCAGTGCAGGGGTTGGTACTCCTTGGGTTGGTGCCCTAAATGTTGTGACCAGTGCTTTCATTGTGAGGATGGATTGGAGCAGTAGACTCCAGCAACTTTTCTCACCGAGGTTTTTCCCATCTTGGGTTTTCCTTGTATATATCGGTGTCATGTGATGTGCCTTTGTGTGATTGCATTGTGAAGTCTTGCATTATCTCACTAGTAGGTTTACTTGTGTTTTCTTTGCTAACCGATACTCACTCTTAGGATCAAAAGGTGAAAGAGTTTTTGGAAACCACTGATTCACCCCCCTCTCAGTGGTACATTGTGTTCAACACAAACCTTCGCACAAGAGAATTGAAAGCAGTTTGAGATTCTAACTTGACACTCTCATGTGTCTCCACTCCAAGTTCTACATTATGCATAGTATAATCTCCAGGCTGAATATTATCCTTGTTCTTATTTGAAGATGGCACCATGACCTCAGCATGTTTTCTTTTTGTAGCAGGATCCACCAACACCCGAGAAATAGTCTTTGACTTTTTAGTGTTTTTGGATTTGGGAGGAACCAACTGCTCAAAATCAAATTCATCTGGTGCAATCACTTGTTTCTTCCTTCTAGGTGCAACTATATCCATCCATGGTGGTAAATTTGCTTTAGTAGATGGAGTTGGGACCTCCTTTTGAATGGCAACTGGCATCTGAGAAAGATTTTGACTTGAAGTCGCAACAACGGAAGATGGAATTGTTGGTACTAAGGCTATGGCAACAGATGGTGTTTCTGTTGATGGAGCAACAACAACCATTATTGATGCCTCCCTGGAAATAATTGTGGATGGTGCATTAGAGGCAACAATAGTACTCACAATGGGTGGAGCTTCAGCCATGATTGTTATGGAAGGTAGGGCCATCGACTGTTTCTCAGCAATTACTTGCTCCATAGATTCAGTAAAATCCAAAATTGACTCAATAATGGATGTGGGAACATCATCAAAACTCGAGAGACTAGACAATGTAATAAATTTTTGATCACCCTCTTGTTGTGGTAATTATGTATTCAACCCTTCGTCATCATATTCTTCTTCCTCTTGATCTGAATCTGATTCAATAGAATGAATGATAACTTGTGTAGGAGTTGATACCTATGAAGTGGTGAGGGTCTCACTCTCACCTTGCAGAGTTGGTTCTTCAACTTGCATTTCCTCTTCATGAGGAATTTCTCCTTCTTCTTGTTCTTTTTCTTTGTCAGTCTCTTCAACAACTTGCTGCTCAAGCTCTTCTGCTTGTGTCACTTGTGCAACTGATGATGATTCACCTTTCTTTAACCCTTTGATAGTGAATTTGATTATAGGTCCTTTTCCCTTAGATTGTATCAAAGAGATTGATGGAGGCACTTGCACATCTGCTTTGCTTTTGGTCCTTAATTCAGCTGTTTTACCAACTGGACCATCACTATTATCATCATCATCAGAACTGGTAGGGAGATACTTCATTCTGATCTTGTTTTTCAATAACCATGCATTAGTATTGGCTAAAATAGGGGCGATTCTTTGAGTAATAGACTTATTTTTCTTTCTAGACCATTGGATGGATGGCAGCAGAGAATCAACAATCTTCCATTCAAAGTATACTAGGTGTACTATATCATCAGTATCCTCCATTGTATCCACGATTTTAGCCAAATCCAGGTTTTCAATCTGTTCCAAAGTGAGATGATTGAAATCCATTCTTCTCACATCTTCCTCATTTGCACAATCTGCCCAAATATCTTCGAGCTGATATACATGTGTATAGCTCCTTTTAATTTTGTTCTTCATTCCACAAAAATCAAAATTATTACGATCCTTGAACCTCTTCATGGTGTTCCATTGCATTTCCTCTTCCATATTTTTGGCCTTTCGGTTGGTCATCACTGAATATCGGCCAAAGGCTTCTGGAAATTTAAGGCTAGTCTTATGAGCTTGTGACTGCCTTTCATGTACATGAATCAACTGTTGGCATAATTCCACGAGAACAATTTTATCTGAAGAATACCTTGGTAGCATGAATGGTTCACCTGTATAACATCGTATACAGATATATGTGAAAGTGGGAAATTGGAGGAATACACAACCAAAGAAAGAAACTATGTTGTAAGCTGCTTTTGAAACTCTTCTTTTCTCTAAACCTTTATCAAACATACATTTCCAGACAACAAAGAAGGCGTAATTGGCCCTTATGAAATGTCTTCTCTTATTATTGATTGTGCGTTGATCATAATAGTTCCAAACAGGTACTAACCTTCTATCGCCCTTTGTAGACAAACGTGGATATTGCCTCATAGAAGCGGCTGCATACACAAGGTATGAGGTCATATAGAACTTTAGTGTTGTTTTGACCTCTTTCAATTGTGCACAAAGTGCATCACTAATCTACTCACCCTAATCTATTTTGGTATTCTCTTTCCTAATTATGCTCACATAGTAGCACATCTAGTTCTGAAAGTAATGAGAATCTCTCAGACCTTTCACTCGTGCCAACATAGTGACCATATCATTGTATTCTTCATTGAAATCACTCCTATAGAAGTATTTAGGCCATCTTGAAGTGGTGGAGCCCCTGGCTGAAGATAAGAAAACTATATTGATCATTTTCTTACATTTTGCTTCATTTTTCTTATAATACTCTTGAGCACTTTCTTTGGTTACGTCTGCTACTTCCTCCACTAACAAACCCTTAAACACATTGTTGAAGAAAACATTGTCTAATGTCATGACAACATTCTGATTTACATCCTTCACCTGCCTTGTATGTGGATCAAAATGATCAGCCACTACAAGTACAAAATTCAGATCATGAGCTGCTACTAGGAAAGAAGCATACTTGTGCAACTTTGATCTGATTAGGTTTGTCATATGTGAAGGGGCTTTCTCAACTCGATCAATGAACTCTTACATATCCACATGACCAATCTTTGTATCCATTATCTCTTTGACATTGGAGTCAATTGAGCTCTCTGGGAACATGTTCAAGTATTTATCATACTTGTACTTCGTCTTTTTCACATATGGCTTGCTCGGCGAAGGATCTAGCTAACTTGAAGAAGGCTTTGATTTTCCTTGAGAAGGCTTAGACATTTGAAAAGTACTACATTCAATACTAATCATTAGTATTTTTAAGATCGTCAACATCAGAAGAGAAAATTTTATCAATTGGAACAAGAATTTGGAGCTAAATTGGACTTTGGAAAAAACTGAAGAAAAACTTGCAAGTTGGACTTTAAAGTCCGATTTGCAAGTTAGAAGACCAATACTCACACATCGGAATTTAAAGTCCAATGTGCAAGGAAAAACATAATAGATTGCATATCGGACTATAAAGATTGATATGCAAGTGAGAAGAACAACTTCGCAGGTCGAACTTTAAAGTCTGACCTGCAAGTTAAACAAAGATCATACGTAGGTCGGACTTTAAAGTCTGACCTGCAAGTTAAAATCTTGTACAGGTAGTTGCATGTCAAACTTTAAAGTCTGACCTGCAGCTAGGGAACTTGAATCCGCAGGTTAGAATTTAAAGTTCGACATGCAGGTTAAACATTGGTAAAGCAGGTGACTTGCATATCGTACTTTAAAGTTTGATGTGCAAGTGAGGTAAAGACAAAGATCTTCGGCATGTCAGACTTTAAAGTCTGACCTGCCGACATAGGGAAGAATAACGGATCGACAAGTCGGACTTTAAATTTCGACATGTCATCAGGGAAAAATTCTCAAAGGAGTAAAATTACTCCCACATATCGGATTTTAAAATCCAATATGTGAAAGAATGACAATGGGAGGGAAAGCACAGAAAAACCGAAAAACCCTAAAGTAGAAAACTAAACACACAAAAAAACAAAAACCCTAACCTACAAACACGCAACGAAGAGAAAAAACCTCAACAAAAACCTACCTCGAATGCAGATCCGTAGGACGAAAAACCACCCAAAGGCATGATCACGAGCAAGATTTGCACAAGCCAAGAGGATGTGCGAACTAAGTAGGAAATAACCATCAGATGAATAAAAATGACTTTAAAACTTAATTTAAACCCACTTAAGCCCTAATTAAAGTTGCAATAAATGTGACTACACGCCATACAGGTCGAACTTTAAAGTCCGACCTGCAACTAAAAACCCTTGCAAGTCCGACTTTAAAGTCCGACCTACATATAGAAACTTGACCAGTCAAACCTTAAGCTTAACTCCCCTGCAAGTCGGACTTTAAAGTCCAACCTGCAAGTTAAAACTACAAATCATGCACATCAGACTTTAAAGTCCGATGTGCAATTAACTAAAAATATAAACACCATGCAGGTCAAACTTTAAAGTTCGACTTGCAGGTAAAACTGTAAAATCAACTAACTTAAAAACGACAAAAACGAACGACAAAAAGCAAAATTTGACTAACCGACGGAGTTGATTAGCCTTTCTCGGAGGACGTGAGGTACGAAATAGATCGGTTTCGTAGGGCTGCCTCACGATTTTGGACAAGCTAAAATCGAAGACAACAATTTTTTTGCCAAAGTAATTGCTAGAAGGCTAACAAATAACCTTCTTTCTATAATCAATACTACTTAAACAATTTTCAATCAAGAAGAGGTACATCATGGAAAACTTGATTACCGATTGGGAGATTCTCAATTGGGCCAAAAAAAAGCAACTAGAAGGCAAGTATTTTCCTACTTAACTAAGTTGAGAAAGCTTATGACCACATAGAATGGTCATTCATATTGATGGTATTGGAAACTATGTGCTTCCCTTAAGCATATTGTAAAATTGTTAAAGTTATCTTTAAGGATACCAATTTCCAAATAGAAATTAATGGATAATTGTCAAAGCCATTCAAAATAGGAAGACCAATAAGGCAGGAGTGTCCCCTAGCCCCTTCATTATTTGTTGTTGCCTCATAACGGTTGTTTTATGCACTCAATTCTTAATTGTTAGGTCCAGAATCTAAGGGGATTACTCTCCCTAATCAATATGCTCTTCTTATCATTCAATTTGCATATGACACAACTCTATTCCCTATTTTGGAGAAATGAAATATGAGTAATCTTGTTAACAGGTTGGAATTTTTTTGCCTTGCCTCTGGTTCAAAAGTCTCCCAAGTGAAATCTACTCTTCTTGGATGGTCTAATGACCCTCTTGATTGGCTTTGTCAGTTTGGATGACAGTGGGGAGTGGCTAATAAGATTGTTAGATATCTTGGCATACCTTTTTTAGTCTCTCCCTCCCTACCAATGATGTGGGAATAGATGTATGTTAAGGTTGAAAATAAATTCAATAACTAGAAAAGGAATTTCCTCTCATTAGCTGAAAGGGTGGAGGTACATACCAAAAAATCTTGTCCTCTTATACCTTGTATTATGTTGCTGCCTAGTTTTTTGCAAGTTACCAAGTTGATAAAGTTCATAAAATCATAAAGCAATTTCTTTGGTATGATGGAAGAGGCAAAAAGAGGTGGAATGTTGTCATTTGGGATTGGTGTTGTTTAATCAAATATTCGGGTGGGTTGGGGATCAAATACGTGAGAAAACAAGGCATTGCCTTGGCCACAAAATGGATTGTCAAAGCCTTAGAAGGACCTGAGTCGTGGAAAGTGGTAATAAGGGAAAATATTCATGATGCTTCCCCTTGGAAAGCCAATAAATGGAAAGGCTTATACTGGCATGATATCCTCTTTGGCTCTTTTAGAGTTACACCTTTAGGGTTTGATGTGTTTAGAAGTATTTGGAGGGCCTAGGAGTTGTGTAGAGATAATTTGTAGGACACCATGACAATTAATGTTGACATGAACAAAATCAATTGCATACTTATATTATAATTGTTCCAATCTTTTTTTGCATACTTATATTATAATTGTTCCAATATTTTGTTGCATACTTATATTATAATTGTTCTGATGTCAAACTTCGATGTAATTTTATGTTGTTAGATACTCTTTGTAGTTCTATGGATCTGAGCGAGTCCAAGTTTTTTTAATTGATATAGCTTGATTTGGCCTTATTTATGTGATCTACTTGATCAATGTTTTATATCAGGACTATGTATTGTTGTTTCGATTTGGTAATAGATCATCAATTCAAAAAAAAAATAGTTTTGTTGGCTATTTTCTCACATCTAGTTGTTCGTTTTGAATTCCAATTGATGTGATGGTTGTTGATATCCTGAGTAATTGTATATATCCCATTTTATAAATGAATAAAGATGATTTTTGGAGGCATACATCTCCCTTCATGAGATTACCATGTTGATCATTCATGTTCATATAATATTGTGGTTTTGTCACACAAAGTATCATTCCATGAACTCTCCACCAAATTCAGATCAATGCACGTGACGATTAGTTTCTCGTGTCAAACTCTATAAGGATATTAAGTCGACGACTTTAAATAATATTTTAAGACAATAAATAGTTGTGTGGTATGCCATAGAATTTTGATGTTGTGGGAGTTGATAGTTGAGCTAAAAAACTCCCATGAATAAACCTACAAGAAAAATACCTATCACGAAGAGAGATCAAAGCAATTGATTTGCTTGAATATAATAATTATATTGATGCAATAGCCTAAATAACTGATTACAAATAAATGATAAATCCTTATAAAAATAAAAAAGAAGCCCTAGATCAAACCTTGGGTGAGGATTACATTAGATCATAACAAGTGTTCTCATCCTACATTATGAGACAAAGCAGAAAAATCTAATAATAAAAAACATTTCCTAAGATAAGCTTGAATAAGTAAACATTTTATAGTTTTAGATAAATGGGCCTAAATAATTAATTATTAAGTGATTTTTCTATTTACTCCAACACCCTCCTTAAGTTTAACTCAGGGAGAAGCTAAAAACCTAATGAAAACCTAATGATGATTGTAGTGATGGATGGGTTTTAGTTAGAAGGCCCAATGATCTACCAATGTACAAACAAATAAATCTCTCATAACTAAAGAAATATAATAAAACAATGGGAAAAAATCCTCTCCAAAAGAGAAAAAAAACAAGTGTGTACACATGACAAAATAATATAGGACTTAATATGCCACCCCAAAGTACTTCTCTGGTCGCATACATACAATCAAGATCTCCCTTAGGAGAGAAAAGAAGAGATGATGAATCCCTCCACAAGGAAGTAGCTCCTTTGCCAAAAGTCAATGCTTGAACAAAAATGTTGAAAATGATTCAAAAATGACAAACACTATTCCTTCCCTTAGGAAGAAACAAATCCAATCGAAAATGTAGAAGAAAAACCCTCTTGGGAAAAGGTATAAAGATGAGTGCCTCAAAAAACTTCTCAAGTGTCCACATATTTGAATTAAAAGATTCTAAATTAGATGAAGCAAATCTAAACAACTATGAATATCACTGCTAAACAACCTCTAAAGTTGATGATGAAGTGACGATAGGTGGGATGTAGCTATCATCAAAAAGGAATTATACATCCTCAATCATATCCCCAATATTTGCAATGTGTGACTCAAAAAGTAACACTACAATGTCTAGCAAGAAGTCATCCCACAAAGCTAATATTGAAGGACAAGTAACACTAGTACATTCAGGTCAAAATTTCGACGGCAAATCGTCATCATTCTGATGCAATTTCACCGCACTACCGACAAAAATAGTCGTCGAAAACTTTTTGTCGGAAGTTCCGACTATCCTTGTGGTCGTCGCAATTCTGACATCCTCTCAAACCTTTCCAACGGCCGCCATGGATGGTCATACCTAGAAAGAATACCGTCGCGATCTTGGCCTACCGTCAGAATTTTGACATCAAAGGGTAAAAATTCCGATGAGGATGTTGTGCATCCGATGGCACTCCTCTGTCGGAATTACGACAGCCCCAAGAGAGTACTGACGAGGATGCTATGCATCCGACGACACTCCTCTGTCGGAATTTTTACCCTTTGATGTCGGAATTCCGACGGTAGGCCGATTTTTTGGAAAAAAAAATGTATAGAAAAAGATTTCTCTACTATCTCTCTTCTCTATCCCTCTCTACTATCTCTCTTCTCTCTCCCCTCTCTAGGTCTCTTTCTCCATCCCTCTCTTCTTCTCTCCCTCTCTACTTCTCTTTCTCTACCCTCTCCAGGTCATTATCTCTTCCTCTCACCCTCTCTCATCAAAAGAGAAATAAAAACTTGCATGGCCTTATAATTCATGAGTTGAAGTTTGAGTTTAACATTTTGGAGGTAATTTTCTTAGACTATTCAATGCCCATTCTAACTAAGGTCAATCAAAATTCAAGATAAACCTGTGGTAAAGATGAGGATCTCGAGTTCATTGGTAGAGGACTCCACTTTTGATGGGAGAAAACCCTAGTATTCAGCTTGGTAAGCTCTAGTCGAAGGTGCAGTATGACAGCCACGTAGAAGGAGAACCATGACATGTTGCAAAATTAGAAGGGAAATTCTAACAAAGAGTAGCTATGTGTCTGGAACATTCAAAGCATTTCATGTCTGGGCTAGCTATCTTCTTTACTCTAGTCTAGGATTTCACATTTTTGAGAAAGCATGATTTGTATGGATGGTTTGTTTGTTTCAAATGAAGAATAGTTCAGCCTCCACCAAAATAACAATGACAGTAAGGACTAGTAGAGTAGTCTGTTAGAAGGTTTAGACATTGATAATAGTGTCTAGGTTTTCCCCAATTCTTGAATAGCATTAATAGATAATCATAAGTATAGCAAGGAATAGATTACTTAAAGCTTGTAATGAAGAAAGGTTTTGAATTAAAAAGACAATGATAAGAGTTTTTTTACGATTCAAAACACAAAGACAATCACAACAGAAAATTACAAGTTATAGGGTTACATTGAGTAGGTTTGATTGATTATTGAAGAATATATTGTGTTTCTCTATCAATAAATAAGAGGTCTCAAGAAGCTAAAGACAATGAAAACTAATTGATGGGCAACCTTTTGACTGTCAAGAAGTGATTGCCTCAAATGAAAGTAGTGATAAATGTCACTATCAACAAAAGAACAACCAATAAATGATAAATTTGTAGTGAGATCATAGTGCCTAAATCAGTCTAAAAGCTTATAAGGATCAGAACCAAGCCATATAAGCTTCAAGAACAATTTGAGAGCATCAAAGACATCTACCAGACATTAAAAATTGTCAAATCAATGACACATAGCAGCCTCATTACAGTCTTATGTTGTATTAAATAGAAAATGCCAAGTCTAAGATAGTGTTAGAAGGTGTGTGAGAGTCTTCAACATGGATAACTGATAGGTATAACATTGAGAGCAGCAATATATGAGATTTGATGAATGATAGTGGCCATGATATGGAGATGATAGTGTCAAGTATCACTGTCAAAGCATGAATAGAGGTCCTAATCTGAGTCTTTTCAAGAGAGAACAATAAATATGAAGCACCAAGGTCTACAGTCAGATCAGAGACAACCATCTAGCAGCCCAAAAAAGAATCAAAAGGTTGTGAAAGGTCAAAATCACAGTATTTCCATAGCCCATGAAGTTCTAGAAGATGTGCAAGGGCAGTTCATAGTGCAAGGTCATAGGTATTTAGTGTCATAATTATTTTCTTCACCCCCAGATCTTGATGAAAGATAAAAGGATGCCATGACACAAAGTGAAAAGTCTATAGCACTGATAAATAGGTTAGCATTATGTCATATGCATACAAGACATCATGAAGCAAATTTGACAGTAATAAAGTTGCAGCAATCATCAACTCAAGCATAATGAAGGCAAGGACACTGAGCATGCAAAAATATAATTGATAACAGTGGTGAAATGATTAATGTTGTATCACAATTTGATATCAAACTGTCTATGAAGATGGTTGTTGAAAGGTTTAGTGTTGGTTTTAAAGGTGAAAACATTGCATGAGGTCTGCCACCATAAAGGAAATACAAAGCTACAAATAAGACGGTGATCATTCAAAGATAAAGCTACAAAGAACTATCAAAGAAACCACAGTCCAATGAAGAATCAAGAGACAACAGGCCTAAGTGTAGTCTCAGATATTTGAAAATGTCATTATGGATAGTTAAGAAAAATAAATGCATTCATGATATTTGCACTCAACAAAAGAGAAGGGTTTGTATTCATCAAAGATTAGTTGAAACACTTGTGAGAGAGAGATCAATATCCATCAAGCCATAAATAAGATAATCACCATTACAAAGCACGATGAGTCAAAAAGGCAATCAAGAATTATCAGTTCAAAGGATCAATAGGTGAATCTTCTCTTGTTGATAATCTCTAGTGATGGTGTATAGGATCCTTGTTCCAATCTCAATGTGCCAAAGCTTGATGAGAAGTCATGGATTAGAAGTTACAAATGCCTTAAACAGTTTTCTATTGAGAGAAGCCATATAGTCAAATCAAGGCTCAAATCCACAATGGTAAGATACAAACAACGATGATAGTCAAGGAGTCATTCATTGTAGGGTTTTCATAAAATTTTAGAATATGGTATGAGCAGTCCAAAGAACTATGACACTTCACTGAAAGGAGCAACATATCAGTCCTTATTGGCATCAAATTATACAAATGACAACTAGGGATGAAGCTACAGGAGACAATCATTGTCTTAGTTTAAAAGCCTAGAACAATATAGCCCCAATGGAGAAAGCAAAAATCAAAACATAGGAGAAGTCCTAGAATCCCACTAAAATCTTATTTGCAGTCGCAGAGTTGCAAGATCAAAAGCATATAATGGTAAAGATGACCTAGGGTTCTCTTTTTATTATTGAGACAATATTATGTGAATATGATAGTTTAGTAGTCCTCAAATGCATGTGAGTAGTCCCAATGAAGAAATAATACCATCAGGGTATTAGAATAATTTTTGAAACCTGCAATCATGTTAGATAAAACCTGCAATCATGTTAGACAAGTATTGAAAGTATAATTCATAGAGCAACCATTTCAACTAGGTTTAGATAGCATATATTCATAACTATTTCAATTTTATGTGAACTACACAATATCTATAATGCATAATTGGAGTTAAACCATAATAGGGCTTGGATGAGAAACATGATAGGGCACCTAAAGCTGTCCACATGCTAAGCCCAAGAGCGGATATACCATCCCTCTTGGCCCCATGTGGTAGTCTGCCATCCATATGAGGTGGTGTGCTTAGTGGGTAAACTTGTACCTGCCCTCCCTATCCATGCTACCTTATCCACCCTTCTATGATTGAGACCCCTTTAATCACAATGGTAGAGGTTGATGGGGAAACCACAATTACATTATGTAGGATCTCCTACCCTATCTCATTGAATTCATTCCTACACCAAGTGACTATGAACAAAAGCGTAGGTATTTAACAACAATGACATGGTCCATGGACTAGTGATCCTCCTCTTGATACCCCATCTACAAATGAGAACATCTCTTGTACACGATGCTACTTTAGAATTAAAAGTTGCTTCTTCTAGAACTTTCCATGATTCTTTGCAATAGGATTATATGTCTTCTAGATTCACCCCACTAGGACACATTCATCTCAAGCATCTTTACTTTTTTGAAAAGTA
The DNA here is from genome assembly GCF_030272615.1 of Cryptomeria japonica. NCBI lineage: Eukaryota > Viridiplantae > Streptophyta > Pinopsida > Cupressales > Cupressaceae > Cryptomeria > Cryptomeria japonica. The sequence goes on along the minus strand of NC_081410.1, from coordinate 549,897,777 downwards.
GACCACATTTCAGATCTAGATGACACCATAATGACTTTGATTTCCTCTTGCAAGATATTCCTCCATCATGTATTGCTTCATCGAAGTTCAAATTTGCTTCTTCAAGGGCTCTCAATGATTCTCTATATAGGATTCTTCGTGTCTATGAGATCCACTTCATTGGGAGGCCTACTTAAACATTTCACATCTATTTGTGGACTCTCACCTTTCAAACATTTCACATCTTATAATTGAGCTTCGCTTTGTTTCAAGAATAGTTTAATATTCTCTACTTAACAAGGCCAACCACGTGAAGGTGGAAGCTCATTTGGCCCCTCCCCCCCCCCTAACATCACTCTAAATTCCCCATTAACATCTAACATTCATTCATTCTTTCATTCATTCTTTCATCCATTATTAAAATATAACATTCATTCATTATCACATAACGTTCATTAACACATAAAATTCATTAACTTTCATTAAAACGCAAAATTCATCAATAATCATCAACACATATCATTCATGAACATTCATTAGCACATAATTACATTCATTACACATAAAAATCAGTCATTATCAAAAAAGGTAGATTACAATCATTTCTTTCTTTGTTTTTTCTTTGAAGCTATGAAAAGACTAACTGGAACATCGGTTTCTTCATCATTTCCCCCATCTACGGATGTTATGCCCTCTTCTCGTGCTCTTGATGTATGCCTAGTCCTATACAAAGGATGAGGATGCTGAACCAAAGGGGGGTCCTCTGCAATAACAAAGAATTGGGTTAAATTCAAAACATTTTTTTATTATTGTTACAAGTATTTCATTAATTTAAAGAACACAACCGTTACACTCTTTACCTGATGGGGCCACATCATCTTCCACATCATTTTGTCTAGCCTCAACCTCGACATGCTGAGCACCCTCTAGATCCTCTGGAGTTGAAATATGAAATGTTACATTAATCAATACAACAATTGCAATTAAATTTGTTTAAAGGAATAACAGTGGTCCTCTTTACCTGATTGGGGAACATCACATTCCTGATGTTGTCTACCTGGATCATGCTCCACTTGGTCACCACTGACTACATTCTCTAAAATATTAACAATAAAGGTTACATTAATTACTACACTAATTTTCAATTTAAGATGTTTAATTGTATTAATAATTACATAAAAAAAATTGAATAGCAAATGAATACCTCCACTACTAGGATGCACATCTGGACCTTCATGTACAGGTTCTGTTCCACGATTATCATGTTGCATTCCAATGTCACGCATAGTGTTATCATTGCTTTCTTATTTAAAAAAAATATAGTCACTTTATGTTGAAACTTAACATCAAATAGATTATTGGTTAAGTATTCAATTTGAAATAATTTTCATTTAGCTTAATTACCGTTGTGACAGATGCATCAAAATCTCATGTTTGCCCACTCAATTCTCATAGCCATTCAGCCACGGCTATATAGCCTTGCTAGTAGCCAATTCTCTTGTCATCTTCCATGGGTGCTCTATTGAATTCAGAGCCCTACATTTTTGCTTAGTATTGTGAATTTTGCTTGTATTGTTTGATAAAAAAAAATTGTTTACAATTTATAAATATTTTGATGTGATACTTAATTTACTGATTCTTACAATTCGTGTGGCAAGTTTCATATAACCACCAGAGCCGAGTTTGTGTTGCCCATGCTTTTCTTGTCTTGCCTTGGTTGCCTTTGACGTGTCACTCAATCTATGAAAAGTTTGAAATATGTTAGATTATATAAATATAATGAATAATTAGTACATATTCACATTCTTAATAGTATCACATACCTTCTTCTAGCGTCTGGTGGTGTATTTCCTTTTTTCCTTTCAATTCTCTCCTTTGCATCCAAAATTAGGTCCTTCCACTCCCTCTCTGGAATCATGGGGGGACGCTCATACTTTACATTCTTCTCTAAATGTGTCCTGTATTGGTCCCTCACATACTTTAGATATGTGCCAGCTTTTTCTAGGAGCTTAGTCTTGTCGAATGTGTCATTTCCAAACAACCCTACCATACGGTTTGTGAGTTCATCTTTTAACTTTTTTTCTTGGTCATTCCACCTTTAAAGCAAAAACAAACTTGTTAGATTTAGAAAGAAACTGAAGCTACCTTTGATATAGTTCAAGAAATGGATAAAAGGAAAACTATTCTAGCAATGATATGAAATCAAAATAGTGGATAAGGGTTAGTTCACGTATGATGTTCCACCTTTTACGTATGGTGGGCCCAAATATCTGCAATGAAATGTCATTAATATTTTTATAAAAAATATCATTTCCTGCAAAAAAAACATGGGATCATTAGTCCAAAATGAGTGATCAGTAAGTAAATTACAATTAGATTATATATAATAATATTTTTAAAGTACCTGGAACCTTTTGTATCTTCAAGGGAATCAATTCTTCGTCGCTCACCACCAATGTGGCCTGCAACTTTCCCGTACTAGCAATACGGGAAGATCCAGGAAATGATGGTATGTTATCAGCAGTACTCGCCCCTGGCGCATCCTCATGTGCATCTCCTGCCATAGTAAATGAATCCACTATGAAATACCTCCAAGAAAGAACACTTCAAGGGTAATAAACACATAATGAAAGAGAGAGAAAAAGAGGGATCTACCACTAGTGGGCGGGTCAACACAAGCCGGTGCAACAGACGATGTCTGCATGCTACGTGTTGTTGACATTGCAGTCGGCAATACAGTTGGGCTCGACCTTGGACCCATGTCAGCACCTGAAGAGTAATACATTAAATATGTAAAACATTAAAAAAGCAAGTTCACAAGTCCAAAGGAGTGGTTTTAATATATAGAACATGGTCATCACCTGAACTACTCACAATACCCTGATCATCGCCACCAAGATGATGAGGCCCTATAAATTTTTGTAAAAACAACACATACATATTTTAGTTAATGACATAAAAGAGATAAAAATATAAACCATTATTGAACTTTTGTTATGATTAAAGCTTTCATTACTGCTTACTTGCAAGTTTTCCATTGTCGTCAACAATAGTTGCACCCTCTTTGTTATCTCATTAGTCTGAGGACTTATGGTTGCCAAATCAACAATCTCTTGCCTAATTTTTCTAATATTCTTTTGTACAAATTGCATAGAGTTTGCACTAAGTGCGATGTCATTAGCGCATAACACTGTCAAGCGCCCCACATCCCTATGGAGGTGTTGAGGTACTGTGGGTTCCTTTCCCTTATCCCAAACATCCGTCTGTGACAAAAATATAATTAACACTATCAAAATTACTTCAAAACACTCAAGAAAATATCATAATGTAATAGTTTGATTCTATCTAATTTGTACAATTACAATGAGGTTTACCTGCTCCGTAGAAGTGTCAGGACCTACACCCCTATCTGTGCTATGTGGTGGATCCATGTGGCCCTGTGACAAAGAAAAAATATAAAAACGTTAGCGAAATGAAACTAATAGACTTAGCAAAAAAACTTAATAATACAATGGTTTATTGGATTCATTAATTGGAAGTTGGCTTAAATGGTATATATATAGTACGTACCACCCCCATGATAGTAACTTTGTTTGTATCTATACGATTCAAATTGTAATCGATTAGCAGCTCTTCCCCTGCACTTATTGATTTTATCGCACATACAAACACACAATTTCCCTCACGTGCCTCAAATATGCAATTGGGTTGCTTATTAGTTGACCCAGGTTGTGTACTATTTATAAAACCTGCAATATTCCCTGTTGCTTTTGGCCTTCCATCAATGTATACAGCCACTCGTTTACTTTGATCATTATCTTTTTGTTGTATATAATTGGCTGACAGTGCATACCTACGCATACTTTTTTTATATTGAACAATTTGCATCCAATCATTATAATTGTAACAAGGTCCAACAAACTCCATCAATTCAACAACTTTGTTGTAACAGACCTTTATGCTGTCCATGGAAAATAGGCCCAAACCATGTAACGACGAAGGTGCTATGCGATATATCCTCTCATTAACACAAAAATCAGTGTTTATTGGAGGAAGTTCCTTGGGTACACATTGTTTCAGTAGATGTTTGTACCTCAAGGGCACCTCAATGTTGCCTTTGGTCTCATCATCATAAGAACATGACCCCCCTTGCGCAAGAAAAAATTCCATGCGTTTATTAAATTTTCTTCTAATCTTTTGACCTCTAGTTGATCTCCCTATTTGAGATCTACTACATGTCTCACTTTCCTCTTCTATTCCTGCATTTCCCTCACTCGAGGAAGACATATTTGACAAATACCTATTTGGTGATACCTGTGCACCATCAAATGAGAGAGTTAGTTGGTAATGAGAGAGATATTTTGCAAATGAGGGTAATATTGATGAAGAAGTCGGCCATAAAGTTGATGTTGAGATTAAAATTTGAGAAGTCCAACTATGGCCTCAAGTGTTGATAATTGTATTAGATTTGCTGCTAATGTTGAGGTTTGAAAAACTAAGGAAGTTTGTTTTTCTTGTAATTTTAAAAAATCATATTATTTCTATAAGGTGTATTGACTTATACCTGTCGATCCATGAGACTGTGCAAGATCCTCGTTAAAGGGGTTCGGGTTCCTGCACCAACAATTGAGCATCATAAGAATTACATTTGTAATTTGATAAACAATAAATACTGCAGTATCATAAGCATCATAAGCATCACATATGTATCATCATATATGTAATTGAGCATCATAAGAATCGCATATGTATCATCATAAACATGTAATCCATCACATACGTATCATAAATCACCATCCATCACATAGCTAATAAGTAGTCCACATTCCATAAATAAACACAAAGTTCAAAAAATGTCACATGTATCATCATAAGCATGTAATCTATCACATATGTATTTTAAATCACCATCTATCACATAGCTAGAGGTGCATCATGAATTAATTAAGTAATGGCATTAGAATTCAAAACATATGAATTATTTATGTAACCATATAAGTCAAATCAATTTCTATCAAGATATCAATATTAAATAGATAATATAATAATTGCATCTCATACATTTCATTCATGTCATTGATCTTCTTCTTCATCCAACTCATCATCATGACCATCATCATCATCATCATCGTCGTCGTCATCATCATCATCATCATCATCATCATCATCATCATCATCATCATCATCATCATCATCATCATCATCATCCTCATCATCGTCGTCATCGTCGTCATTGTGTTCGTCATTGTCATCATCATCACCATCACTGACACCATCACCATCACCATCACCATCATCATCATCAGCTTCTTCTTCGTGTACATTTCCATCAGGAACATCATCGAGTAACTATCGATCGTGATCATCTATATCATCTTTACTTCTTCGGTATCTTCTTCTTCCATCACATTATACATTATCGGCCTTCCTCTTGGATCATGTCTAACAACAAATGACCAACCCGGTTTATGTGGAACCTCCGAGTAAAATACCTGCTCACATTGACTTGGAAGAACATAGGGCTCATCCCCAACTCGTTCAAACGACCTTGTATTAACCATTGTAAATCCATTATCATGTTCGATAACAGTTCTATCAGGATCATTTATATTCAATCGTAGCCTATACCATTTGACGACGAACAGAACTAATTTGAAGGAATTAAAGTCACACTCAAGTATATCATCCAAAATGCCATAGTATCAATTTTGAGACACTTGAGGATGTATGTCGTTTCTAGATGAAATATTGGTCACCTCAAAGACTGCAGTTATCCCAGAATCACAAGTTTTCTTCGTGTCATCCAACTGTTTGATGCGAAATTTATGACCATTGCAGCACATAGCCTTGTGGTGTTTGACCTGCAATATGTCTAACATATTAAAATTATTGCATCATGAGTTGATAAACATACGGGTGATTAATAAAATTATACGTACCTATTGATCTCTTAAACCATATGCTAAATCAATTTCCCTTTGTGTAACATTGGAATCTCCATTACGATGAGCTTCTTTAACCAATGAAGCGACACCATCCCATGTTAATGTGCGGCCAGAATGTTGACATCGTTCAATCCACACTGTCATCCAATCAAGATTGTTTGCAATATACAAATGTAGCGCATCCCACTCCCGACCAACTGTACAAATAATTAATAGACCACTTACAACTGATTTATTTAGAAGATGAAGAATTAATTTACTACAATAACATCTTATAATTACCTCTCACTTTCTTCAATCTACCTTTCCCCATCAAGTGCTCCCCTTCGAATTTATTAATGGGGTTGGGATCCCAAATGCGATCTACATAGATTTTTGCTGCAAACTTAGGAAGATATTCAGTAATGTACACCATAGTTTGGTATACCATATATCCCTCCACCATAGAACCCTCAAGATGTGCTCTTTGTCGAACCAAATCCTTCAAAAATTTCAAGTGCCTCTCAACCATCCACATTGACCTAGTGTGTATAGGTCCACACAATTCGATCTCCTCAGTATGAGATAGTGTTCTTGTGCATTGAAAAAAGTTGAAGGTAGACACTTTTGCATTTCACACATTAGATGAGGGATTTTTCTCTTCCAATATTTTATATCTTCCTTGTGGATTTCTTTAGATGACAACCACCTAATTAAAGAGATTGAAGACGCAAAAATATATAAACGAGACTTTACAAAATAATATACAATATATTGCATAACAAGTAAAACAAATGGCAAATATAATATCTATACAACAAATTGAACAAACATCACTACTTACCTCATGTATTTTCCAAGATCATATATGACTTGCTTGATATTATTGTCGAAGTGGTCTAGGAGAGATAGAGGTAGAACGTACTGCAACAATTATAAAATGATCTTTTCATTGTTTTCTAACATAATACAATGAAAAGTACATGCGTAGTATACAAATATATAGTAAATACACAAGAACGCAAATGACCTTAATGAAGGTATGCCAATCATGTGTTTTCATCCCTGGCCCAAATTCACTCTTCTTTGATATGAGATTGTTTATGTTTGCAACAAATCCTGTGGGAAATCGAATTTTTCGTATGACTTCTTTTATAGAATTGCTTTGCTGCTTCGTTAATAACCAAGGAAGGGCACTTATATTAATCTGATCTTCATTGCTATTTGATTGAATGACATTTTTCATTGCATGATTGGATTCCACAATGTCACTACAAATTTTGACAATTTTTTCTTTGTCATGCCTTCCATCCAATATTTTCCATAATGTCTCTGTTATATTCTTTCCAATATGCATTGTATCAAACAAATGCACAATTTGTAGCTGCTCGTAGTAAGGCAACCTACTGAATTGTCTGGGATAACTTTTTAGTCCCTTTGGAAGGTGGCCATCCATGCCTTGACGACCTTCAGTATCATCAATTACATCATCAGTAAACAAAACATGATAGAAAAATTCAAATTCCAAACATAAACCATTAGATGGAATGACATTACCTTGACGATTAATTCTATTATATTCCAACTTCCATAAGTGAGGAGTCATTCTTCATGGCTTTGATGTAGTCTTTTCTTTCCCATTGAAAAGATGTTTTTCAGTATTCCGGTACTTATGATTTTTGTGAAGGAAGTGCCTATACTCATCAAACACCTGCTTTCCTAAAATTTTTGAATGACGGGATTTCATCTTTGGACCACAAACTAGACAACAAATTTTCCCTTTGTTTGAGGACCTGCAAGATAATGTATAATTCTATTAAATCTGTTAATTTTTATAATTATAATTATCATGCACAACTTGAACACTATAACGTACCACAAAAATGTGTTAGCCCTGGGGCATCATGTATTGTCCATACAAGCATTGCATGGAATTGAAATTGTCTTTGTCCTATTGGTCTAGAGATGTCATACATGGTCACACCATTCCATAACTCTAGCAACTCATCGGTAAGAGGCTCAATATATACATTCATATCTTTAACTTGGTACTTGCCTAGTGGAATGAACAAAAACATTACATAATTATTATGACCATTTTACTGCAATATTTATAATTAAATGTAGATGATTATTAAATGATAAAATACCTGGAACAATCATTGCCAACATTATGTGCTCCCTCTTTATTGACATCCATGGAGGAATATTATTGTTGATAACAAAAATAGGCCACACTGAGTAAATAGATCTCAACTCTCCAAATGGATTGACACCGTCCGCTGCCAATGAAAGCCTGAGATTACGAGGTTCTTCTTTAAAGTGTGGCCACTTTTCCTCTATGTCCATAAATGTTGAACCATCCACAGGCATTCGAATAATGTCATCTTGACTTCTATTGCGTGCATGGTAATCCATAAATTGTGCCAAGCTAGTGCACCTAAATAATCGTTGCATACGTGGAATAATGGGAATATAACGAAGAACCTTGCAAGGCACCTTTTTTGTTATTTGATCTGTTCGATATCTACTGATATGACATTCAAGGCATTCTATTCCAAATTCATGTTGTTTATGATATATAATATGATCATTGGGACAAGCATCTATTGTTTGATACTCCATTCCAATATCTTTCATAATGGCAGATAATTCTCGGTATGAGCGAGGTAGAATATTTGATGGTGGTAAGAAAAACTCACCTATCAATCTATAGCAAAAAAAAAAGTTTGAGGTTTTAATATAAAGAATATTAATGGTACATGATTCACCATTTATTAACTGTAATGACATGTATGACACACCTTAACATATGTGAGATTGTTATGTTGGATAAACCATTCATAACCTTCAAGTTCACCAACAATAATACAGCAGAGAGAAGAGTTGTTTGGGAGCCTTTTTAAAGGGGCTCATATGCCTTCTCAAGAAGAGGTAAATCATGAACATCAAGGTCATCCTGATCAGTTGTGTCAGTACTAAATGTGTCATGGATCAATGTATTTGTACTATCATCTTCAATTGTGTTTTCTGGTGCATGATCGTCATCTTCCATGGGATCATTATCTTCCGCTTCGATATTCACACCTCCATGTTCCTCCACTTCGAAAACCATATTTTCAAGGTTTTGTTGATCCATACCATGTGCTCTAGGGTGCTCCACCTATATAAAATTGATATACATAAATAAACCGTGATCATGATCTCATTATCAAGTGATTTCTTATGTATATAAACTGTTAAAACGATATAATGAACAACTTACCAGTGGATGATAATCATGTGCCCCTTCAATGTGACCATGCTACCTACAATGTTTCTTAGTTGTTTTGATTAGAAGTCTTCTAGTCTTTAAGCCCTTACAAATTTTGCAGGGACAATAACATTTCCCATCACCTTTTCTTTTCAAGTTAGACCATAATCTAGCAATTGTCTCCTTATTTTGTTCTTCGTTGATATTATCTGACATGGTCTTTCTTCATAGGCAAAAAAATCAGGCTATGGAAACTTCAGTGCAAAAGCTTCACAAAAATTGCAAATCGAACCAAAACCATTGAACTTAATAGAGAATGTATTTAATGTAGCTGATTGTGTGAATTTTTGAGCATTGTGTCTGCAAATTCTTACTAAAAGTTTGCCTGTTGCAGACTTTCTGAGAGACATTTTTGAGTATTCTAAGCAAAGCATTTATTTTAACATACACTTATTCATCCACATTGTAAGGATAACAATACAAGGCTCACATATTGGTCTAAGAGGATGCCATGGTCTCACAAAGTAACCAAGAACCATATGAAATGATGGTCTTGAATCCACACACAACTAGGGAGGATCCATACAATTATGTATGACTTCCCCCTTGTTTGTTTAATGGGATTAGCCAGCTCCAAGACATAGCCGTCAATAATCACTAAGAATGTACAAGTGGATCGTAGCTACCCATACAACAAACACTTACCCCTATCCTCAAATTTTCCCAATGTTTGATTCCTTATATACACTCATCCAAGGTTATCTATGTCAATCTTGGTGAGGAATCACATCACAACAAAGAAGGCAACATTTAAAAATAGCAAGAGTTTCACTAAACTACCAAAGATCATAAATATTGAAAGAAAAAAAAAATAGTAACAATAATAAGTCAAATAAATGTGTTCAATTCCAATAGCAAATCAAACATAGCCACAATAACTACACAATAGATAAAACTCACAATAGTGATTAAACTAATTCAAACAAGATAAAATAAAATTGTTGGTCCACGCAACAAAGATGAGAGATCATCAATAATTGAAGGAAACTTCACAATCCTTAAAAGTGCACATTACATAACTATACGACTAGAAATTGTGGCTAAATAGAGTGAAGATTCATCATGACTCCAATAATAGTCCCTCATGTGTGCATTTGTGGCATGAACATAAAAACTCCCACACGGCATGGCCATGTACCTAATGGAGAAGACATGCCTAGGCTACATGCCCAAAAAACATGACTATAATAATAGTCCCTCATGCATGCATTTGTGGCCTGCACACTACAAATCCTAACATATCATGGCAATACACCTCATAGAGAAGACACACCTAGGGCCACATTGCACATAGCAACGTGCCTCACAAAGAAGACATGCATAGGGCACATGCCACATAGCAATGTGTCTTATGGAAAAATGTGCATGCATGTCACACACCAAAGCTATATGTATACATCATGAGGCACATTCATATGTTATCAAACACAACCTATTGTATCTAACATGAGTTCCTCTCTACATGTGTGCAAATCTTCCAACACTAATCGCCACTAAGAAGGAATAATATAAAATGCATCTTCAAATATTTGTGTGTGTGTGTGTAATTGTGTCTTTGAACCCAAATCGCTACCATCAACAACCTGTAACCATCACCTACACTATATCAAAACATAAGTATGGTGTGACATCATATCTATTTGCATAATGTCAAAACACATGCAAACATGAAAATCATCATAGCATGACAAAAATCAATCTCCACATGTTGGAACAAAGATATAAATAAGATAATAGGGTAAGAGGAAACTCGTACCAAGAACCACATACCAACTATCGGCAATGCCATTAAGATAAATGTAGGATAGGATACCACTATGAGCCATCCAATGGTCCATTCTATGAGGAGAACTAGGGGATACTATCTTTGAAAGGTGTGGTCAATAGAGATAATCCCTACTAATGCCACAATATGTCACCATAGCTTCTTGACTTTTCCATTCTTCTACTTAACACCACATTTATTGAGTTCCTCAACAACGAGGTTGGTTCTCAATAGGATGCACAAACATGTAAACACACAAGCATGGTTTCATCATACTTGTACAACAATACAAATTCATTTTTCTAGTTAATTACTTAGTGTAAAAATAACTCCATTGCATAACATAGGGCAATAATCACCATAAGTTTTCAAATAAACTGCCCAAACATCAATTGGAGTTACCCTTTCTAAGGTACAAACATAATTTATTTATAACTTCAAAATTAAAATAATCACAATACATCCAAATAAGTTCAATAGTGCATGGAAATAGACAACATGATCCATAATTAAACCCATAAATTACCCTAATTGGATATGCTAATAAAATGGTGTCTCAAATAATAGAGATTATGTTGGACCTATAATAGAGATCTAGACTTTGTTTCATCATACACAAGCATGGTTTCATCATACTTGTATCCAAATACACCATCCATAGATAGGTACTCAGTACCACAATCTCATGGGTACCCTTTTAGCTGAATTTACCCTATATTTAGGTGAATCTACCCTTGTATCATTCCTTGATCTAGTATGTCATTCCACCAATCAATAATTTTTCCATATTCTTGGGAGAATACACTATCCCTTAGGTGAATATTCCATGTCCTTAAATGAATCCTCCTTGTCATCATCCTAAGTCCTCTTTTTGTTAAGTCTTATCCCTTCATCTTTAGGAAAATCCACCTATCATTATGTGAATCTACTTTCTCTTAGGTGAATCTATTTAATCCAATTCACCCACTCTCACAATCACAACCTATTTAATCCTATTCCCCACATTCCCCTCCTCAATAACCTTTGAAAATGGAATCACCAATCTCTACCCTAAACCTCATACTACTAATCTCCCTCATTCCCCTCGCATCCTCTCCTCCCTCCTCGGCCCTCACACCACACACAATCCCGATATCCACCCACCCCTGGTTTCCTCGTTCGGTATCTAGTTTCTATCTATCCCCGGGTAATGGTTTACCCGCCTTCCTGTTCATGGATTAGAGGTTCCGGCTTCCATCCATATATGGAATGGCAAGTTTCTCGATTTTGGTTGTACATCTATCAAACTATAGGTAGGGTGGGATAGCAATAGTTCCGGGAAGTAATAGTTGGTTGGACACCCGAACTCGGAGACACAACAACCAATTCCAATCATGGGGTAGCATCAAAGCATAATCGAAGGGGGTTTTAATCGCAAAATGGGGTAGCATACACACGGCATGTGAACTGTATGATGGCATACCTCAAAGAGATGTCATTTCATGGAATTTTAAGATCACAGGATATACACAAAATGGATTAATTAAAAAAAAAAAACCAGTTGCGAAAAAAAATTAGTTGCCTTCATTGAAAAACAAAGAGTTCTTACCTTGCTTGTGCAAAGATCGCTCCGGGGGGGGGGGGCAGCGAGGCAAGATGGCTTCGGTTTGCTTTCAAAATGAAAATGCCTTGTGTTTTTTTTTTTTAATTAAATGCCTGAGGTCGTCGGAATTCCGACGAACACGGGCATTAAAAAAAAAAAATCAAATTTTCACACAATGCTCCTTGTCCGTCGGAAACCTCTGTCGGAATTTGACCCCAAATGTATTAGTGTAACATCCTGCTAAACTGAGTTGATCTTTGAAGATGTGGGAGGTGGAATATCAACACGAGTCTCATGAACCAATGTGGATGATGAAAGTACACATAGTTTCAAGTGATCAAACTTCATAGATATTTGGTCCACTCTTGATACATGGAAGTGTAAATTAGTCAATGGCATTTCAAGATTATCATGAGCAAAGTGTAAGAAGGCATACAATAAAGATGCAAGATCAATAGTCCCAACACTAACAATCTCTCTACTATGCAAAAAATTGATAAGCACCGAGTCAAGTGTGAACTCAATAGTCTTCCTTGCCCCACTATTTGCAATATGATAGATGGGAAGGAGATTTGAGGATAGTGTAGGAACATAAAGTACATCATGGAATGTTCCATAATCAATATCAATAGATCCTTTCGCACTAACAATCATATAATTATTTTTCCCTATTAGTATGTATGGTAATGTGCAAGACTCATATGAAGAAAACATACTTGGTGATGAAATTATGTGATGTGAGGCTCTTAAATAAGAATTTATCAATTGGATTGAGGATTAGTGAATGCAAAGATTGCATGGCCTTTCATATTGTCTACTCCATGTTTTATGTTGGTTGAGCTTGATTGTATAGTTGTAGATGTAGAAGAAGAGGATACACTATAGACATTGATGATGGTAGTTGAATATCATTCTTCTGTAGAAGGTGTTTCAACTCATCAATCTATTTTGCATAACATTGATGCTTATTATGCCCTAGCTTTTTGTAATATTCACTTTTCAATATTTCCTTGGAATATTCTCTCTTAGAAGAGGAAGAGGAATTAGAGGTATCTTGTGCATGTGATTCCTTTGCTTTCTCATTATTCTTGGAATCCTTGTGTTTCTAATTCTTATCTTCATTATTTGAAGCCTTTTCATCTTTGGAGGCCTTATGTTGTAATAAGAGCTTATGATTTGAAAGAATTCAATGACCCCATATGTACCAAATTTATGGGACTTCCTTAAAAATAGAGCTAGAGTTGCTAAGATGTTTTAGGAAAATTTTTAAGGATGGTCCCATAAATTTCTAATGCAGCTCAAATTAAAAGTTTAAGTTCTGAAATTTAAGAAAATTGATGGTTGTATAGTGATACAAACAATTTTTAAAAAAGCATTTTCTCTCCAAAACTATTTTTTAATGGAAATATAAATTTAGATGTTTAATAAGCATGAGATAACATCCCTAAGCTAGTGGAACAATTTCTAGCCCCACCCCATTTTTGTCCCTCAAATATACAAGCCTTAAAACAAAACAAGTGCCACGTAGTGGCAAGTACTTGCAAAATTGTAATAAAAGTAATAAATTTAATTTGATAAATATGCTTATTTTTAATTTTTTGTAAATTTTATTATATTTTAGTTTTAAGAATAATTATGGTTATGTGAAATATTCCATTAGTAGTGTATTTGTAAATTGTGTTAAAGGTGATAGTTGGAGCTATTTTGAATTCCAAATAGTTAATTTAATTTCAATTATAATTGTTACTTTGAATTGATTTTAGAAGATGATATTTGTTGGTTATAGTTAAATCAAAAACAAGTAATGAACAATAAAAGATGGCATTAATTTTTGTAATTTAAAAATTTAGTATTTTATTTACTAATATTCGTGATTTTTTTTACTTATAGTTTACTTCAAATATTATATTATTGAATTTTTTTTATTCAAAGTTATCTTACTAATATTAATAGTTTAAAGTAATATAAATTTAATTAAAACTATAATTTTAATTTTAATTATATTTAAAATTATAAATATAATTAATTAGTTTTATTATAATTAATTTATTATATTTTAGTAATATATTACTCACAAAGGATCCTCGCTTAGCTTGATTGAGTTTATTATTAGTTATATGACCAAGTCTAATACATTGTTCAAGTCGTTCACTGTTAATTATAAAATTTAAAATATGAAGAAATAGAAAGTGATATAAACTAATAGAATAAAAGATAATTTTGCAAGAATCAATATTTTTAATAACTAGCACTTGCACCCCAACAAGGTGCAATGGGTACGTCGATAGCAAGATATACCCTCATATTACATTGGAGGGGAGGGTAAAGAGTACATGAGAAAACTACTGGTTGTAGCATAAGTAAAGTGGCATTGGTGTGGAAATGTTTTGTGTAGTACAAAACTACGCAAAAACGCATGAAAATGATAAGCTTGGTAGGTTGTCTATGCTAAATACTTTTGTTGGTGCACGAGGGCGAGTTTATTATGGTATATCCCATATGTGATGTGAGAGAAATATGATTCCTTCATATCGGTGATTGGAGTGTAGTTGATTGTGATGATTGACATGTATGCTCGAGCCCTGATGTTGCTTTACTATACATAATTCTAGCATGGGCTGAAGTAGATTTCTTCAACAAAGACAATTGTGATTTTGTAGAGTAGATTTCTAAAAAAAAAAGAGAAATTTGTAATAGTATAATCGATGCGTCATAAATAATTAGGGTAAATGTGAGGGAGATATAGATAAGAGTTGCATACTCTGATTTCTTAGATAGAGAGTTGTTGTAGATGGGCTTCCTTTGTTTTCCTTTGTTTCTTTCTAATTGACTTTGTGATGACATAGAGTAAATTCTTGCAAAAAAAGAGAATTTTGTAATAGTAGAATTGATGCATCGTGAATAAGCAGGATAAATGTGAGGGAGATATAGATAAGAGTTGCATACCTTGACTTCTTAGATAGAGAGTTGGCATAGATGGGCTTCCTCTGTTTTCCTTAGAATTGTATTTAGATTATTTTGCATTTTGGAGTACCTCTCGAAGGAGAATGTCAGCTGGATGCGAAGATCATTTATTGACTTGACTTTGGATATGGATATGAATGTCAGCCTCTTCCTCTCCATTTTTCCAATAGCAATTATTGTTCTTTGTAGTGTTAGGCCCTGAGATTTGTGTATGGTTATAGCCCATGCCATAGTGAGGGGTATCTATCTTCGGCTGCCTATAGAAATAGGGATTATCGTTATCCTTTTGGGGTCATCTTGGTTCCATGGTGGACCATTGTGGTTATCAATCCTTGCTACAACATAAAGCGGAACATCTGGTGGTTTGGAACCTGGGCTATAAACGATTTCAATTACTTCACCAAGAGCCCCATTTACAAGGTCTGCTTGTGTCTATATGTTGGTTGTGAGAATGATGCGTTGACCTCTACAAATTCGTACATGTTTCCCAAGTTTTTTGTCATTACTTATATTTTCTAATTCATTCCTAGTGCTTGTTGTGATAATGCAATTGGACGGTTCAACAATTTTTGCATTCTTCAGTTGTGTCCATTCACTAAATCATTGGTAGCAAATAGGTGCATCAAGTTGTCAAATTGTTCCTTCTCACTTGGTGTAAGGTGTTTGTTTGTTTGCGTCATCAATAGTTGCCAATCTTCTTACTTTGGTTCTGCATTTAATATGTTTTGCAACATTTGGTGAAATTTTGGTTGTGTTGTAGATTCACCTTATTGCTAAAACATCGTTTGAAATGTGGCGATTGTCATGAATTGGTCCCATAATATTTTGGCACTTGAATGAGATGTGTATATAGGCTTATCCATTACAGGCGACAATTATGCAAGGTTGCCAACTAATATTATTGGGACTCCCCCAAAGCATAGGTGTTGCCTATGGGGAAATGCCTCATGTAATCTACTGTCTATTTAGAGTAGTAGCTTTGACCCTATGAAGCATGTTTCATCAATGAGGATGTATCTTATGTCCTTCAACTATTCTTGGAATGTTGTCAAAGCTTGTCCTTGTAGTGGCTTCATTTCTTTAATAGGGATCCTGAGCATTGAATGTATAATTGATGTGTGTATATTGAATGCGGCAACTCCTGTAGGAGCTAGTGTGAGCAACCAACATCTTTGTTGTGGTGCCCTACTGTTAAGTGCATGTATAATGCAAGTAATTAATTAGGATTTACCTGTACCTTTTGTTCCTTGTATAATCATGTGTAGTGGTTTAGCAAAGGGACATTCGCTATGGTTTTTAATTATCATGAGTGCTACTTTTTGCTTCTCTGACAATGTATAGTTTGGAATGTCAAAGTTATGTGGCATGTTTTCATCTTGACTGCATGTTTTTTTCATGTTTAAGAATTGCATTGCAATGTAAATTTTGTGGAATTGCAATTTGATCCCATCTAATGATGTTATCAAACTCATGCCTTCCAAGCATGTCAAGTTCATCTAGGCTAACATTGTTTGATGACTCCATTTGTGAAAACAACTGTCATTCATTCATCTCTATTGTGTCTCTCGTGTTCATGCCATTATCACTGTCTTCTTCTTTTGAGCTTGCTTCCTCTTGGTTGTGTGATTGACGTGCCACACATCATATCCATTTGCATTTAGTTGCTTCCAGTTTGCAATTATCGAATCCTTAGCAAGTCCAATGTTAGTTTCTATATGGTGGAAATATTTCTATAAGAGTAGTTCACTCCAACAAAATGTTTCAAATTGTTGTGAGTCCTCCTTTGGGATGCTATAGAACTTTGGATATACATTGACAATGATTTTTACCTTTCTCTCCTTCCATTTGCATTATTTACGAGATGCGGAGTAGGAGAAAAATCTTGCAGATTCCAATAGTGTGATTGTCTCAAGCTCCAGAGGTCATTTAATGTATGTGTGCAAGTAGCTAGATTGGATCTGGCTCACATCCATAGTTCTTGTTATTCAGTGGAAAACTTTTTGTCCAACATTCAAAGATATGAAAGGTCTATTGCAAATGATAAGAGGCAATGTTTGAAGCATATGACATGTTTCCTATGCTCCTATATCGTGCTATGCCATAATCTCTGTCATGAATTTTCAATATGCTAAAAGAGCTTGACAATCTGCTTGTTGGGTTGCAGACATTCTTCTTAGCATATTAGTGCAAGTCTCAGATGACCTTTTTGCTTTTGATGCATACTTTGCAATGTATTTTAAAACAAGGGCTCGTGAGATAATAGCCTGGTAATCTATGTTGGCTCTCTATATCAAAAGCATTTCTTGGTTGTGTATGTTTAGCCTATCATCATTTTCTAGAGGTTCATATTTTTTCATCCCAACATCATCACACGACAATGTAGAGATATTTTGTTCTTTCCATGGAGCTTTGTATCGACATTCTATTTTTTTTCCCTTCTTTCGTAAGCAAGTTCACTCTTTGCATTTTGTGTGCCTTTGAACACGATTAACTATCTCTTCATAGTCATGGTTAGGATTTGCAACAAAGCTCTCAGTTGTGCTCAACAAGTAGGGATCATCTAGTGGGGAACGAAATATTGTGTTATTTATACATGATGGAGCACGAGGATTCCAAGTGTTGATGTACATGTGACAATATTTCCATTTTTATCCATATCTGGTGCATTGTGGAGCCAAAGGAACCTATGTAAATGAGCAGTGCCTCTATGTTCCCACTCATATCTATACCAGTAGTCTTTTACCGGAAGTAGTTTTTCAATCAGTTCCTCACGACATATTGTGAATCGTTCATGCAAGTATAATGATGTGGTATGGGGATTATTAATTACATTATCCAAGTGTTGTTTGTTTGATTATATTTGGACGGGCACATTATTTGACAACAAACGTAGTAGATCTGGCCACTTTGTGTCGACTGCACAATGTGAAAAAATAGAGTGGGAGATCCTATTTGGTTGATCATGTTTGTTAACTCAACTTGACACTTGTTCCAGTATGGTCTTGTACCTCTAATGGTAGATCCAAAGTGCATGACCTCCTTAGCTATTTGTGTGTCAAGAAGATTCTTTAGATGTGCAGGAAGGTTTTTTATGGTGGTTGGTATGTTTTCTTTTGCATTTTTTTAGTACAATGCCACAACATAAGTTTGAAGATAAAATAGTGAAACCTTGGATGCCTTCCAAATCTTTGGTCATGGAATTGCATCAAGTGCAATGTATACTCATGGATATTCATTCCTCTAAGTCGTGGTTGCATGTGTAGTGCAGTTCCATTTGGGAAGAGAGTTGGAAATGCCATATCAAGCAATCCTTTAGTATTGTATTCATTTATTGGAGAGGAGTCTATTTTAGGCTAGTCAATAATATCATTTTTCTTGTCCTCAAGGTCTAGTGTTTGCTTAATAATTTCTAGTTCATGTTGTCTGCTTGGCATTTTTCCCATAAATGATGAAGTAAAAGTTGCGTTACTCTTAATTTTCTCTTCATTGAGGTGCATTTCCTTATTTGGTAATAAAATCTTGTCATCAATTTTGATAGTGTGAAGCATGTTGGAAATGTTTTTTCGTGCTTTAGGGATTTTTGATAAGTAGACAACACTTGTGACAAAATCATTATAATATGGGTCATATTTGACTTTGTATTCTAATGCATCCCTAATGTGATTTCTACTTACGTAACAGTCATCATGTTGGCTTTCCCCATGCAATGGCAAACTATGAGGACATCTAGTTCTTCTATTCTACATGGAAGTACATGTTCAATGTTTTTTATGTCTTGTGCAAAGCTAATTATATATCTGTATTGGCCCCCAAGAGTGTGAGTTACTTACAAAATTGGGTTTGCTCTAGAAATGAGCATTTCTTCTACTTGGGTTAGTCTTTTCAAATAGCAAGTTGCTCTCCTAAGTCCACGTTGTTTAGTGATGAGAATCGATGGATGCTTTTCTCAGTGGAGCATCTTTTGCAAGTTGTTTGAGGATATGATTAATGAAGAAGCATGTTGGGGTAGCATTCCTTACAGACAATACATGTTTGTAAGTTGGATAGGGCATCTATTCTCTCTCTAAATCTTGTTAATGCTCCCATGAAGTTAGAGTTATTGTTGAATGTAATTGGTTGTCTTGTTTGTTGTAGGACCAAGGTATGGTGATCTTGGAACATTTGGCATGTTGAATGTGCGACATTCTTCTATGTTGTTGGTGCCTCCCTACAACGAGCTTGATAATCTTGACTTGCTTTACGATTGTATAGTAATAGTGATTTTATTTGTTGGGGAGAAGTTTGTTTTTTCTCTAATTTCCTAGCATGCCTACAAGCAACTATTTCCTCTTTATGTCGAGCATAGTATTCTCATCTTCCTTTTCAATTTTGGAGTTTCTCAAGTTCTATCAATTGGGGATCAACCCATTCTTGCTAGCTAGGACCATCCATGTTTTGCATTTTGCAACATGCTACCAAATTACCAATTACAATAAGAAAAAATCAATAGAGAAAAATGGAAATGGAACCAATTCAATATAAGTAGTAAATGCAGTGCTGAGAGAAATGAAGAAGTCGATATCCACACTTAATAAAAACCATTTACATATTGCTACAATTACTCGTATAAAATGTATTTGACAAAGCAATTTTCATACATCTTTCCAAAAAGAAATGTTTACATATTGTATGACATACAAAAAGCATGATGAACATATTGTAAGTGGTATAAGAAATATTTGAACAAGTCTATATTGCATATCTATTGAAATACATATATATGCAACATGTAGCTTGAGATCTATGCATAGGTTTTTACATATGCATATTTTCAATCATGTAAATATTGGTACTCACAAGGAAACATCTATTATATTCTGGGCCCTAAGATGCTACACACATGCTAGGGTTGGTCGTAATTTTCATTGCACATTTCTTTGATTTTTTCAAGCAATAAATTACTCTCTGCAATGAAATCTTTCTCTTTCACTTTAGTGATAGTTGTCTTTAGTTTTTCTTCGTTATTGTATGTATCATTTCTACAACTTAAGGTGAAGAGAAATTGCTTGTTCAATGCATTTCTTATTATCTCCTTAGCACATTTGTCTGTGTCCTACTCAAATTGAATGTTGTATAGTTTTTCAGCAGAAATGCCCATGAGCTATGTTGCTGCTTCATCAAATGCGATTGTCCAAACCATGTCTCTGTGGTCCTATAGCTTTATCTATAGTAGATACCTATAGTTACACTTGGTGGGTATTGAATTTCACTTTGAACAGTACCACTATCCATCATCATTGTGGGTTAACCTCTTCTTACATTCTTTTCTACCTGACTGCAAAGGGCAAGCTGGGTAGAAAAATGACTTTGTTTTAATAAACCATGTTGTTTCTTTTACTATGCATTGGATAAATTGAATTCCATGTATGACCTCTCCTCGAATTGAACTAAGTGTCAATCTTGTAGTAGGAAAAGTCGAGTGAGCAAGCTTCTCCAAGGACTATTGGATGTTATCTGCATTTTGTTGGAACCAAATTTTAAGGTTTGTTGATTCTTCTATATCGGGATTTAAAGATAGACATGTAGTGACTGACATGCTTATCACCTTTCCATTGTATTTAGAGACACGACCACTTTTTATAGCAATAATAATGGTTTCTTGGAGGAGGTAATTATGTTGTAGCTATGCACCTTCCTTTTCTGCCATTGTTCCCCATAGTGTAACATCTATTTGTTGTCTCTGTATTGTCAGCCAACTAGACGATGCGCCTTTGGACCTTTGTCCCATCATGTCTCCTTATCGTAGATCATGAATTGACATTGATAACAACTCCAGCAACATCAACAATCGAATTATTAGTTTTGCTTAAAATTTCATTGATAGGTGTAAAAGAGAATTGATGTTTTGGAATGGAGAGGTCATCTTCATAGAGGGAAACCCTTGATTCAAGAACCAAAGAGATTTCTAGGCCACTAATAAGCTTGTTATATATTTTATTCACAATCTTTACTATACCATCAGATATTGTGTATGCAACTCCAATATGTATATTTTCATAATGGAGGTCGGTCACTTCATTGAAACAAGTGATGCATGTCTCAGTTTCTTCCTTGTCTATAATGTCAAAGATAAATATTTTCTCACTTCCTTTACTGGTGTTGTAATTGTGGATTTCTCTTTTTATAGTAACACGACCTTTAATAGTCCATCTTGTTTGGAATGGGTTCAAGGTCTTGATTGGGGTTGTTGTTATTGGTGCTTCTTTTCTACTTTCAGATGGATTTAGACCAAAGAGTACTTTTTGTGGAGACGGTCTGCTAGCTGATGCAATTTGAGTTGAATTCCATGAAAATTAAATGACTTAAGTGTAGCTTGTTCCTTATGAGCCTCTTGTTCTGGACATAGGAAGACTGGATCACCTATTATTTCATGGTTTGTACATACAAACTCTAGATTTGCAATTGCAATCCATCTATATACATGCAATAATAGAAATTGTTAGTATTAAATTGTAATAGTTCAAGAGATAGTGATAAATTTTATTTTTAAAATGATGAATTGATTTACTCACCATGGGACATTTGATATGGAGCATTTATATTCCCTTGAGACGTATTATTGTTCCAATCACAATTTCTTTAGAAGTTATACATTGATTGTATTTCTTAGGCAGTGATGCTCTATGTTTATATACATCATCTGATATATATTCTATATTGATTATGTTCCTCAGGCCCATCGCCAAAGATCGCAACACTCGGGATTTGGATGCCTGGTTCTAATGTTAAATTTCATCATGCAACAATTTTATCGTATTTTTAGTTAATAGAGTTAGTCATGGTTCTAACATAAGGCATCGAGTGATGGGGTACAATGATGATACTATATCTATTCCTATGAATGACAAATAATTAGTTGTTATAAGAATTCTAACTTACTAAATATGTTAGTTTAGATTTTTTTGTAAGGAGGATGCATTTCAATGATGACCGAAATATTTTTTTCCACTTAAAAATCATAGCATGGGTCATGTTAAAATCAAGAATACATTAGTAGTATATTGAACTTTTTTCTATTAAATATACTTCAATAGGGGGGAAAGTGGAAAATGACACAACCATAAATACATTGTAAACAATAGCTAACTCTTGCAATACGATTGGTATCTCGTAGATATCAAATAAGTTTTCCATAACCATTTTGTTACAAAGAGTACAATGTCTGATATAATATTCACAAGTATATTGTGCTTGTTTGTGATCACAAAAATGGTCCAACATTCATCATTTGCCTCCTTTTCGACACAACAAAAAAGACAAGCATTGTCATTATGTAAGTAATCTTGCTTGATATCACAAAATAGCAAGTTCCACTAATCTAGGTGAAGTTCCTAAACCATATGTCACTCAAGATGGCTTGATATTTAGCTTTTAGACCAAAATCAATATCCACTTTATAATATTGGGCATATTTGAATTCGCGAAGGAATTCGTAGTATGACTCTAGCACCTTACATGTTGCATGGTGTTTTCATACAATTTTCCACCATCAAGACTTCATAATCTTGTACATCATGACAATCTTGAATCAGTTGGCTAGCTTCTTTAATAGTCTCATGGCAATTTGTCAAAATGTTGTTAAAGAAGGTTTCAATATTGTTTTCATAAAAGCCCAATCAATTCACAGATGTTGAGTTATTTGTTGACATAGCTGCATCATTTGTTTCTGGCTGAGTTACATTATTCTCTGGGAGACTAATTGGAATGGTAATGACCTCATCAGGTGTTCTTGGGTTTGCCATAACCTGAAAGTATAATTCAACAAAAAAAAAGCTAAATATCTTGCCAATACTAATAATGCTACTATTGTTGATAGCTCTACATAATAAATAAGCTAAACACCAAAACTTAACTTAATATATTTAAACCTACAAAATATCATAGTATATTTAGATTATAATATTGTTTTATACCTATACATGCATATATACATAGATACATATATACATACATAACATAATATCATTTGATACATTATATCATATTAACAATATCACTATAAATTAATCTATTCAAAAAGATTAAAGTATTATTATATAAATATATTTTTTATATTCCACGTGAACACTAAAAAAAATAATTATATATATTTACATTACAATTTATTAATATTTTTTATATTATATTTTATTTATATTATTTCACATTAATTAATATTATCATATGATTCCTAATGGCAAGCATACACTAATTATAAACCTACCTATAATTGGAAGCATAATTCATAATAATAAAGAATGACATATGATTTGTATCCTTTTCTTTTTCTTTTTATTTTTGACAATGAAGGATTTCAATTGAACAAATATTTAAAAAAAATTAAATTATTTTTTTATATATATTTTTATGTCTATGCATTTCTTTACTTTTTAGATAAAATAAGAATTAATTATTTAGTCCACAAACAATGTTTTTTTCTTTTTTCAATTTATATTCAATTTTTTTACCTACATATTAGTATAATTTTTTTTTTTTAAATTCATATTTAGTTGTATTTTATATTGTTATTTTTTTTACTACATTTAGATTGATTACTTTTGAAATATTTGTGATATAATAATTAAAATATATTTAAGTTGAATTGGCTACAATTTGATAATTCTACATATTTAAAATAAAAATAAAAAACAATAACAAAATTGTATATATAGAATTATGTTTCTAAATGATTAATTAAAGTATTCATAGACATAACAAAAATTATATTATTTAAATCAAATTTATACAAAATTATTTGAGGATAGAGTTGGAGGAGCTCTGGTTGGTGCACTTGGGAGATGATACATCATCCCTTGGAGTTGGAACCTGTGTCATCATACCTGATCTCTAGTTCTTTTGGACACGTTGGTTGTCTTGGTGTTATTGCCTTTTACATTGTTCGTCCTTTTTTTTGTTGTCTTTGCTTTGGGATTTATTTTTCACTTGTGTGTTTATTTATTTCCCCCGTGTGTGTTTTTTCTCATCCCTTGTTGTTTGGCTTGGTCGTGGTGCCTTGGGCCGCATTTAATCCATGCATGTGAGCTTTAATGGGTGAGAGTATTAACCCCACCAACGATGGGGTTTCAAATACTTTGCAAGATAATAATTTGGATACAGAGAAAACTGTAGAGAATAAGCAACTGAAACCCTCTTACAAATCCATCCTTTAGTGGATGAAGATAAGTTTGTTTGCCCGTCATCTGCTAGGTTCAATGGAGGAATCATGGAACTCGATAGAATGGGACCGGAGAGATTATTGGGGTCCAACAAAGATGGAGATAGAAATTGAAGCGTCATTGACCATGGAAACGCTAGAGGGGGAGAGAATGGTAAACCTCCTCCTTCCATGTAAAAATATATATTTACATTACAAAATATATTAAAGAATGTTGCGGTTTTTTTTGTGTTTTTTTTTTTTGCATCGATTCGAATGTTTTACCTTCTAGAAAGTTTTTTGATGACTAGATAGCAAATGTGTGGGGTAAGAAACTTGGAATTTACGTTAACTTCTGCAGAATGATGCATAAGGGTCTATTTGTTGTTTTTAAAACCTATGGTATGCAAGAAAGAGTGATCAAAAAGGGTTTTTGAAATGTAAGGAAATCCTTATTTTGGTCTTTCTCATGGTCTCCTAAAGGAGATATGGACCAAGTTATTGCCAGGTCAACTCCTAATTGGTTGGAGGTTAAGAGTCTCCCAATGAAATTTTGGTCTTTCCTTTCACAGATTCTGAAACCCTTAGGCAATGTCTTGCAAATTGAGAAGTCTAGGGTCACTCTCACACACTTAAATGCTAGAGTATTGATTGCTCTTAACCCAAAAATTGACATTCCTAAAAATATTTCTCTACAATTTGAAGAAGATACACTGTGCTAGGACATTGAGGTGTTGGGAAATTTAAATGCTTGCTTCCACTACAAGCATAATGGTCATAATAGAAGGGAATGCCCTATTTAAAAAAAACCAAATAATGAATCTTTCAATCTTGTCTCTGAAAAAGATGCTCAGAATAATAGGGATTATGGTAACACTATTGAACAAAGACCCTCAAAAGAAGTTGGTAGACATGCTAATCCCTCGGAAGGGAAGATAGATTCTTGTGAGAATGTGGATATCCCTGTTATTTATTCAGTGTCTTTATCTAATCCTCTCTTTGAGGATGAATTGGAAGTTATCCCAGTCGAACCCTCAGATAAGACTCAAAAGGTGGTTCATCATGATGGCCCACATGGAGATGATAGGGCAAAGTGGCGCAATGCTCAACAATTAGCCCTGACCACAATTAATGAAAGGGTCGAGAAGTATAGGAAACCCAATGCATCACCTATGGTCGATAATGCAGGAAATGAAAATGGTGATGTTGTTGGTAAAGAAGTTGCCATTGTTAATACATAAATTGACGTGTTATGCCCCTCCAAAAGATGACTCCCCCCATTTACAAAAGTTAGTGAAAAGAAGAAGAGAAAAACATCTGATAGACCATTCATCTCTGGTGGTGGTGGTAAAATTGCTCCCAAAAGAGATGAGGAAATCCCAGAATGCTTCAATAGGCTTTACATAAACCAAAAAAACTCTTCCCAAAATAATGAATGACTTTACACCTAGCAAGCTGGAATGTGAGAGGCCTTGAAATGAGGGAGAGAAAATTTGTGGTGAGAGATTGGTGCAATAAGCTGATGCAGAAAGATGTTATATGTTTACAAGAAGTTAAAGCCACTAACTATCAAGCTATCACCACCCTAAAGTTTATATGGAATCAGGCAAGGACCTTTATGTCCAATCATGATAGAGGTAAAGGTGGGGTTGCTATCCTTGTTGGCCATTCTTGGTTTGACTTGGTGATTAATTATAATACATCCCCTTGCAAAAGAGCATGCTAGATCACACTGAATTACCATGGGAAAACCATTAGAATATGCAATATCTATGCCCCAAATGATTATAGAGAAAGAGCTATGTTGTGGGGATGGTTGGACTCCTCTCTCCCTAAGGCTCACTGGATTCTAACTAGTGATTTTAACATGATTGAGCATCGTGAAGACAAGAAGGGAGGTGTTAGACATGATTGGAAAGGAAATGAACTTTTTTGGGGGGCAAAATGTAAGAGATGCTTCAACCTACTTGATCCATTAGAGAACAAGAAGAATCTCTCCAAGGGAATATGGTTTACCTGGTGTAATAATCAAAGTAATAACCAAAGGATTTACTGTAGACTTGATAGAGTTTATGTGGATGTGTCATTATTTTCCTTTGATATGGCTGATGATAGAAATCATGTATTGGTGTCCCCTGCTACTATCTTTGACCATTCCCCGATATCTGCAAAAATCATCATTGTTGGTTCCCCCTAACCTGCAAAATGGGGCAGGGGAAATAAGATGTTTAAGCTTAATACCTCTCTCTTGAAGAATGTTGACAACATTGTTGTTATTAAAATGGCTACATGTCTTGGCAAAAAATGTAATAAGGGTATGAAGTTTGTGGAAAATTGGGAGTCTCTCACCACAGTATGGAGGAAAATGTTTCAATTTATTGGGGAAAAGGAGGCTAAGGACACAAATTAGCTGGAAGATGCCCTCCTGTCTAGACTTAATAATGCTCAAGGACTCCTTCA
Organism: Cryptomeria japonica; assembly: GCF_030272615.1. NCBI lineage: Eukaryota > Viridiplantae > Streptophyta > Pinopsida > Cupressales > Cupressaceae > Cryptomeria > Cryptomeria japonica. Next base: position 549,870,618 of record NC_081410.1, on the reverse strand, counting down.
AGAAGAAAATCATAATGCTTGGCTAGAAGGGGAATTGATTAAAACTAAGGTTGAACTGAGAAAGATCCAGAACTATAAGTTTAAGGGGCAGAGTGTCAGAGACAAGATGAACTGGGTTAAAGAGGCTGATAAAGGTACAAAATATTTCTTTAATCTTATTAGACATAAGCAGAAAAGAGATAGTATTGATGAGATCAAGTTAAATAATGGTATTTCTACTGACCCTGAGGATATATGTAAAGCCTTATTTGACTTCTACTCTAATCTCTTTACTTCAGAGTTTTTCAGTAGAAAACAGTAATGCATTGCAACAATGCTTAAAGTTGATCCCCTAGAAATTAGATAAGACGTATGGTAAGCAGTTATCTCAAGAGATCCCGGCCTTAGGAATTGAGACTACTATTAGGTTCCTAGCAAATGACAAATCTCCAGGTCTAGACGATCTACCTACTAAATTTTACAAATCTAACATAGATTGGATTGCCATAGAACTTCTTGATCTTTATAATGAGACATTTGTTGATGGCTCCTTGGGAGAACATATCAACAAAGGGGTGATCAAACCGATACCCAAAGATGGGGATAAGAAACAAGTCAAAAACTAGAGACCTATTACATTGCTAAACCTCTCTTACAAGATCATTACTAAATTGTTGGCTAATAGGATCTGAGGTCACCTTGGGAAGATTGTCTCAGTGACCCAAACGGGTTTCATTCAGGGGAGGTACATTCTTGAGAATCTTATTACAAGCTAGGAAGCTATGCATTGGGCTAAGGAAGATGGGCAGCACACGACTATGATCATTTTGGAATTTGAGAAGGCTTATGATAGGGTAGAATGGTCATTTGTAACTGGTATGCTTAAAGCTTTTGGCTATCATCCATACTTATGAAATGGGTTGAGATTATATTTAAGGATTCATCCACTGTCATTGATGTAAATGATAAATTTTATGATCCTATTCTGCTACAAAGGTCAATCTGCCAGGAATGCCCTATTGCCTCCTCATTGTTTGTCTTAGCAGAAGATGTTTTGTTTTAAATATTAAGGGCTACAGACCTTACCCCCTGTCAGTGGTATTAAACTTCCTAACAAAGAGGAGCTAGTGAATGCTCAGTTTGTTGATGATACTGCTTTATTTATTGAAATTGACGAGGAAAACTTCGATCATGCAGTTGACATAATTCAATTCTTTTGCAAAGCATCTAGTGCTAAGGTTTCTCCTCATAAATCAATTGTGATTGGATGGTCTGAGACTCCAAAGGTTGGGGTTGGGCTGGTCCCTATAAAATCAACAGATATTTGGGGATTCCTTTTTCTCTCAGCTCCTCTACTAAAGATGTGTGGGATTGGATCTATGCCAAGATTGAAAATAAGCACCAGAAATGACAAACCCACTTACTCTCTCTAGTTGGCAGGATACAGGTTGTTCAAAAGGTTCTCTCTTCACATGTCATTTATTTTACATCTACCTGGATCTTTCCCAATCACCAAGTCAATAAGTTGGAAAAGATGCTTAGATATTTCCTATGGTCAGATGGTCAAGGAAATTACAAAAGACATAATGTCTCCTAGGACTGGTGCTATGTTCCTAAACATATGGGTGGTCTTGGTTTGAGGGATTTTAAATCTCATGGAATTGCCTTGGCTTCTAAATGGATATATAAAGCACTGTATGGTGAAGAACCGTGGAAAGTGTTGATTAGAAACAATATTTGCCTATCGAGACCCAAGAAAGGTCATTTTTTGGAAAGGCATCGGTATATGCACCATGACATGTTGATGGGCAATTTTGAGACTAAATTTTTTGGCTCCCCAATATTTTCTTCACTTTGGAAAGCCTGGACTAAGGTAAGACATCACTTGGTATATAGGGAGGCCATTGGTCACTCTCCTACTTATTCAGTTCTAGATAGATCAATCTGGTGGGGGGTGGTGCAGAATGATAAACCCCTTGCTCTTACTCAATGTTGTTCTGCTAAAGCATGGTACTCTTTGGGCATTGTCTCCATTGGGGATGTTATGATGAATGACCAATTATGCTCTTGGGAGGAGTTATGCCTAAAATTTGACACTCCACTTTCTCACAAGAAGACCTATTCCCTGTTTACCAAAGCTACTGGTTCCTTCTTTCCTGGGAAAATCCTTAATACTATGTATTTTTTGGAGTAGTTGAAGGGGAAAGACGGGACATCTTTTCAGGAGGTTAAAGTGAAGCAGATTTATCAGATGCTTAGAAATGAGACTCAGATTCTTGCATGGAATAATGTGTCTTGGGGTTGCCATTGGCTCGAGTCTAAATGGCATTTTGTTTTGAATAGGATATTGAAAAATGTGTGTGAGCCAAAGAAAACCTTTCTTAGATGGCATATCCTTCTCAAGAAGATTTTTGTAGGTGATGTGTTGACTACATTAGATTGTGAGTCTATTTGTTGTTTCCTTTGTAATATGCCCGAGTCCATGAGTCACATTTTTTTTGAATGCTCCTTTGCTACTAGAGTTTGTTCCTTGTTCCTTGGTCAGCTAGTTGTTTGGAACACCTCTCCTAAGTTGTCTTGGGTTGAAGTATTGCCTACATTTTTTGATTGTTTTGATGACAAGCTAAATTCTTTCTGGTCAGTCTTATTTTATGAGATTCTTTGGTTTTGTGGTCCAAACACAATGAGGAGATCTTTTAAAACAAAAGAAGAAGACTTACTGAGTTTAATGATAAACTCACTTTTCTTTCCATTATGTTTCAAGTGTTTGTTGTCATTGAGATATCCAAAAACATGTTTATGATACTGGCTCAATAGGGAGTTATGTTGTTGTACAAGTTTGATATTAGATCTGCCCATTTTTTTAATGTATACAAGGACATGCTTGATCAAGATAAAATTAAAGCTCCGAAGCAAGTACTGAATAAAAGCAACATCATTAAAGCTAATATAAAGGCCAAGAACAAAGATTCGAAATAAAAGGATGCTCCAAGCTGGGACAAAACAACTGAACCAGATATTGTCCCTCCTTTAGGAACTTTTGAATTTGATCAAGCAAAAGGAAGTAATAATATAGTGGGGTCATGGAATTGATGATGACCAGAGCTCTCTTATTGTTATTTAGGCTTTAGAACTTGTTTGATTTATATTTTTGATGTGCTGTAATTCGTTGATGATATCATAGTCATTGCTACTATGAAGATATTGCTCATAGTTTACTTTTGTTTGACAGAGTTTTGATTTGATATGCATTGGGAGCTCATTATGTAATTCATAAACTATCTCTAATAGAAAAAAAATTCTTTGATGATAAGACTTTCTAACATTTCATACATATAAGAATAACTACTACTCTTAATGTAATTATGTTTAAGTAAATGCATTTTTAATTATTAATAATTCTTTTATATACTTTTTAAATTAAAAAAAATAAAAATAAATTATAGATAATTCTTTTATATACTTTTTAAATTTAAAAAAAAAAACATTTTTCATTATAGATAATTCTTTTATATACCTTTTAAAAAATAAATTATTAATATCTACTATTTATAACCAATTTTTTAAAACCTTTTTACTTGTTAAATTTTATACAGCTCTTAAAACACACATATATATTAATCCTACCATGAAAAGGATATATTTGGATAATTTTGACCTTCCATGTAAATGGTTAAAATTTAAAGGCAAAAACAAATACATAAGGCTTTTGTAATAACCCACTCTACTTAACCCAAGAAATTTTGACCATTTTTTAATTTATTTATTCATTTGTGTTTGATTCATTCGCACACTCTGGGCATCTATCCAATTGGATTAGGCATTCATCCATCCGGGATGAGCATCTAACCATGTGGGTTAGGCATTTGTCCATACAAGACAAGAGGTTTCATCTATCCAATACGAGATAGGCATCTATCCAAACGGGGTAGGCATCTATCCAACTTGGGATAGGAGGTGCTTTGACCAGAGACTTAGACTCATTGGGACCATCTGGGTCCTGAGTCACTCTCTAAGTACTACACTCCTCTAATAGGAGTGCACCAAGGTTGTCGTCCTTAGGAGTAGATAAAATAACAAAATGCAATCTTGAATTCCGCCTCAGAATTTGGCCTAAAGCCTCGGGAAGTCAAGCGAATCCATATAGGATTCCTTCTGAGTATGCATTGAATTACTTTTTCTTTATTCCCTTATCTTCCAATTAGTAATAATGTATCGTTTGATGGGGAGGACAAGGAACTTCGCATGTCATCTACTCGCTTGAACAACATCCTAAACCCCATCCCCAAGCGCCTGAGTACTAGGGACAACTCTGTCCCTAGACTGCCTACATACCCATTTCGATACGAGATCAAGACGTAAAATATGTAGTTCTATTTTCTAATCTATGGTTTAATGTAAACTATTTCGGTGGGTACGCAACCCTTTCTAGGGTCAATGTCCCAAACAGTTTCTCTGTAGTTGCTACCCACAATGGTAGCTCTAAGAAAAGGCTCAAGGTGGCCTATTGCTTGTGGCCTAAAACAACTAGATCCTATTTCCTATCATAAGCATCACTCTTGACCCAGTTATCATCCATTGAAAAACATTAAGATAAATAAAATCCGAATCATACGCAACCAATCCCTAATGGGGTTTCCTAAGGTTAAACTAAGCGGGTGTAAAATTCATTTAAAAATTATCTTTTTAGATTATCGATCCAAGGGGGATTACCTGCCCCTTGGATTTTAACTTCCTTATGACCCTTATTACTCCTCGACGATTTATAGGGATGATGTCATAGATGCCATTGTTAGGTGTTAAGTGCAGTAGTTCAATACGATGGCATTACCCGTAAGCGTGACCCAGAGGCACCGTAGATATTGAACGCTACTAAGGTTTTTGTTTCCAACTCCTCTTGCTTAGTTTTCTATCAATAAATTCATCTACTATACTCTTGAAAAGATTAAAATAACATTACTCTAATGTAGTTGAAGTCAAGACCATTATTGCAAGAATTAAATAATTAAAAATTAACCCATGAAATTAATTCTATATATCAAGAAAGGGAAACACTTGAAAGTATCAACCTACTACTGCTAAGTGATCAAAGTTCAAAAGAGAGAACTATCATCTAGTTTCTTGACATGCGACATCATTTTCGCAACTAGTGAGATAATAATAAATATGTAAAAGGTGTAACTTGCATGATAATAGTAATGAGTAACTTGCATAATAATAATAAAGTAACTTGCATGGTAATATTAAATGTAACCTGCATGAAAAATAAAGAATAGGAAATTTAAAGTTCATTTTCTAAACATGATTACTTCGAAGAGAAAAGTTCCTTGGACAACTTGAACAATGAATTAACTTAATTTGTTGATTATATCCATTTTGAATTAATAATTGAAATAAAACGAACCAACTAATTAACTAAATGAAACTATTTAGGCGAGTCTAAACCATGAGTTTATTTGCAAGTCCATTCTACAATTTAGATCCTCTCAATTTGGCTTGACAAGGTTGAGATATCCTTAGCACAATTAATTATTCCATCTTAAGTTTGTCCCAATCACTTGGCAAAGTAAATTCCCAACTTTGTTCCCTTTAATTACAAATCTTTAAAATTTTGTTCATAAACTAATCAACTTCATTTGTAAAATAGACTTTAATTATAAACCACCCCATACCAATAAATTTTTTAAATTAATACAAATCAAAAAATTCATATTAGTATTAAAAAAAAAAGATTTCATCTTAATGAATCTAACATTCCACTCATAAATAAAAAGCAAAATTTACATTAAAAAAATAAAAAATAATAATAATAAATAAAATAAAACATATTTATTATTTCTTTATTTGATAAGGATTAAGGGAGAGGGGGGAGTGGGGTCCCGTGGGCCCCTCCCCACTACCTACATGCAAGCAGTTAAATGCCAAAAAATGATTAATTCCCTTTTCGAATAAAGTTGAATGATGTTAATATATTTATTTTTATATGTATATATTCATATATTCACACGCGCGCACACACACACACACACAGATATATATATATATATATATATATATATATATAATCTAAGTTTTAATAAAACTTTAGAGAGGGGTTTAATAAATCTGAAAAGATAATGAGATAAATTTATTCACAGAGAAATAATAAAATTTTATCCATAGGGAAAGTAAAATTTATTTCCAGGGAAAGAAAAATATATACATAGATGGACAAATATATGCTCATAGAGAAATAAATTTATTCACAGAGAAATAATAAATAAGTATAAAATATTCATTCACAGAGAAATAATATATTCATAGAGAAATAAGTATACAAAAGAATTGATGGAGCCGTGCACGGAGGGTTGTTGTGCTTGGGCTAGGGCATCGAAGCCATAGCTCATGAGAAGCATCTGCGTGTTGGTGCATCGGTGGGAGGCAGGTGAGTGCTGGTGCAGGGAGGGGTCTATCTTAAGGTTGCGGGTGCTAGTGGAGGTTCAGTGGCTGCGAGAGGTGGATTGGTGATGCATGTAGCAGGGGCTCGGGGCTTCTTGCAGATTCATAGTCTGCTTGCAGGGAAGGGCAGTGGCGGTCCAATCTACCCTATGGTGGAGCTTGGAAGGGGGGGTGTTTGGTACCTTGCAGGGGTGTGTGGAGCCCTTGCTCATTTCTTTTTGGGGTGTGGGCTTTTCGCGAGGTGTTATGTCTAGTATTGGTGGAGAGGCCTCGAAGGCGTATCCCAACATGGATTTTCATGTTGCGGTGGGTTTTAAATCCCCATCCCAAAGTGTCAAGACCTTTGATAATAACCTTTTTTCCTCTAATTTAGGGTTTGGTAGTGATGGTGGCTCTCGGATTACGAAGATTAATGGTTGTCTGGAGAGGTGCAATGAGAGGCCGAGGTTGGTTATTCCTTCGGAGATGATTGTTGAAGATGTTGAATACTTTTCAAAACACTCGTTATATTACAAGTTTTTGGGGATGAGGGTTTCTCTACAGTTTTTGGTGAACTGGGCTCAGAGGACTTGGGCACCGGAAGGAGAAATAGAGATTATGTTGCTGGCAAACAACTACTTCATGGTTACATTCAACTGGATGGAGGATCACAATAGGGTCTTTGAAGGAGGGTCATATTTTTACAACCAGGTGGGGTTGTTCATCAAACCTTGGCATGCAAGGTTTAACCCTTCAGAGGAGCTCCCAAATAGGGTCCTAGTGTGGGATCGTTTATTGTGTTTTCCGGTGGAATGTTGTTGGGAGGATGTGTTGTGGATGCTCACTTTAGTGCTTAGGAGGCCAGTTGGATCCTCAATGCAAACCTTGGGGAGAAAGGTGATGACTTTCATGCTAAGAAAGCTACTCAAATAGTATTGAATGGTATCACCAGTGAAATTAGAGAGCATGGTTTGTCTGAAGCCTTGCTTAGGAAGGAAGACAAGGTTGTCAAGGCTCTAGAGGAATGAGAGCTTAGGGAGGAAATATAGTGGAAATAGAGAGCTCGTATTGATTGGCTTCAAGCAGGGGATAAGAATACTGCTTTCTTCTTCAATTCAGTGAAAGCAAGAAGACATTGCAATTCCATTCTGTTCTGGTCAATGATAGAGGTGAGCATTTTTTATCCTTGCAGGGGATTTCTAGGGAGTCTTTACAGTATTTTTGGTCCCTCTTCAGCGAGGATCCTTAGGGGGAATCGGAAGAGGAGAATCAGGTTTTTGCTTGCATTCCTTCTCTAGTTACTAGGGAGATGAATGAGCAGCTTATGGGTCCTATTTTGCTAGAAGAACTCGAGAGCATTGTTTTTCAAATGAGGAAAGGAAAAGCTCCTAGACCGGATGGGTTTCCGATTGAATTCTTTCAATATTTCTAGGATATTATCAAATTGGACTTATTGGAAGTGGTCCAAGAGTCCCAGAGGAATAAGCAGATGCTTCAGGCTTTGAATGCGACTTTCATTGCACTAATCCCCAAGTGTGATGGGGCTGATCGACTAGGCCAATTTTGCCCTATCTCTCTCTGTAATGTGATTTATAAGATCATCTCTAAGCTAATAGCGGATAGGTTGAAGAATTATCTTGGGGATGTCATCTCTGAGGAGCAGAGTGGGTTCATGGAAGGTCGCCAAATCTTGGATGGTGTGGTCATTGCTATGGAGACCATTCATTCTATGGCAACCTCCAAGGAAAAAGCTATGTTTATTAAGCTGGATATGGCTAAGGCTTATGATAGAGTTCGTCAGTCCTTCCTCAAGAAGATCCTTAGGGCTTTTGGCTTTGCTGATGAATGGACCCAATGGGTTATGAGTTGTGTTACATCTACCTCCTTCTCTGTGCTAATTAATGGAGATCATACTGAGTTGTTTGGTACTTCTAGGGGTCTTTGCCAGGGGGACCCCCTCTCCCCTTACTTATTCATTCTTTTGGCTGAGGGACTGGGGAGGTTGATTAAGCATAATGTGGGTCTGGGAATTATTCAGGGTTGGAGTTGGCGTAATGACTTGCAGCCGCAGTCTCATTTGCAATTTGTTGATGACACGAACTTGATGGGATTAGCTTGGATTAGAGAAGCTACTAATCTGCGTAAAGTTTTGGATGTTTATCTTGCGGCTTCGGGCCAGTTGATCAATGAGGATAAATCTTCTATCCTCTTCTTCAACACACATAGAACTATTCAGAGGAGGATTGCTCATATCTTGAGATTCCAAGTTGCCTCTCTGCACTTGACTTATCTAGGTATTCCTATTTCTCCTGGTAACCCTCCCAGGGATTCGTGGCAGAGTATCTTGGATAAATTTGGCATGAAGGTTGAACATTGGACACACGGATGGTTATCCTTTGCTGGGAGGGTTCAACTAATCTAGTTGGTGGTTCAGGCTCTTCTGATTTATCGATGTATGCTACAAGTGGCCCCTAAGTGGTTCTTGAAGGGATTGGACTCTTTGGCAAGGCAATTCTTATGGGCAGGCAATTTGTCCTCTTACAAATGGTGTCTTGTCAATTGGGACTTGGTGTGTAGCCCGAAATAGTCGGGTGGGCTTGGTTTTAGGCAGTCTATTTTATTTGGGGAGGCTTTGGTGGCTAAATTGTACTGGAGGTGGTGTGTTGAACAGGATCAAGGCTGGGCTAGGATTTTGGCCTACAAATATACGTAGAGGATCCCGAAGGAGGAAATCCCAAGATACCTGCTTGAGGGAAAAGGTTCAACGATTTGGAGCACTCTCAAGAAGGGGGCTTCTCTTATTAAGGAAGGACTCTTTTGGATATGTAGAGGGGGGAAGAGGTCCTTTTCTGGTACGACTCTTGGGATGGATACCCCCCCCATCCTTGATCAGTTTTCTAACCTTGGGAATCTTTGCCAGAGGTTTCTGGAGGTAGGGTGGTCTAGGGTGAGCGACTTCAAGGTTGTTTATAGGTGTGAGCAGCTGGAGTTGGAGCGATGGAAGGCTCCTAATGAGTAGCCAGTTGTTGGGATGGATGAAGAATGTGCTGAGTTGTATGGAATTTTGGTGAGTAGACACTACAGTTCCCTCAAGGGTAGGGATGGACTTGCTTGGTCTCTAAATCCTAAGGGCATCTTTATTGTGGCTAGTGGGTACTAGGAGCTGTTGTCCCATAGATTGGAGGGGAGGGAGGTGCACAGGTGGAAACATGTGTGGAATAATTTTTCTTGGTCAAAGTGTAACTGTTTCGCTTGGACTTTGACTTTGAATAGATGCCTAACTTGGGATAATATTCACAAGTGGGGATTCATGGGGCCTTCCATCTGTGTTTTATGTGGTAATGGGGAGGAAGATTCCTCACACCTGTTCTTCAGATGCCCTTTCTCGTTGCTTATTTGGCATTATTGGTGGGGGTGTGGAAGCATCCTTTTGTTCACACAGATTCTCTGGTGGAGTTTTGGAGCAGTTTGGGCAGACCTCCTATCTTGTCCTCCTTTCTCCAAACTGTCTGGCATATTGGGCCCATTTTCATACAGTGGCAGATCTGGCTCGAGAGGAATAGGAGGATCTTTAGGGAGGTCAGACTGTTAGTTCAACAAGTATTGAATAGAATCATTGTTATGATTCGGGAGATGGTGGAAGCTAAATGTGAGGCGAATTTTCCTCTAGATAGAGATGAGGCAGATATTGTGAGTAGGTTGGGTTTGCAGGAGTTGTCTCCTGCCTCAAGTTGTGTCAGGAGAGGTAGACGTGCTATGAAGAAGGTTCAAAGGGTGGGAAGGTGGATGCCCCCTCAGGATGATTTTATCAAGATTAACACCGATGGCTCCTCTAGGGGTAATTCGGGCCCTGCTGGGGTTGGTGGTGTTGGTAGGAGTCGTATGGGGGAGGTGGTTTTCTTCTTTTTGGTGCATAAAGGGTGGCACTCTAATAACTTTATGGAGGGATTAGCAATTTTCTATGCCCTGGGGTGTGCCTTGGAGTTGGGATGGCAGAAGGTTATCTACGAATCGGATTCATAAGTTATTGTTAACCTGTTGATTGAGCAGAAGGTGAGGGGGATTCATTGGCAGCTGGCAGGGATTGTTCACTAGATTCTTCAAATTAGTACTATGATGGAGTAGGTGTCTTTCATCCACATTCCTTGTGAATGGAATAGAGCATCTGATTGTTCAATGAAAATAGTCTCTTTACCCTTTTTTCAACGACTGTACTCATAAAACTAAAATTTTAGTAATTTTGCAAGCGGAGTTTTCGATATGCTTGTTGCTCACAATTCTATTCTAGTTGCTAGGAATTATCTATGCCATCACTAAGTGACACCATCGCTATCATTCTCTTCCTTTGAATGCAACTATTTTAATTTTAGGGTTTGCCAGCAGGCTTGTTGCTGAAGAATAATGAAGACTTTTCAACAATAGCAAAAAAAAATTGAAAACAAATATAAACAAAAATTTCACTTCTTCTCAAATCTGATTGATTATATGATTATTGTTTTGCTTGCAATTGATGAGATTGAAGGGGCACGCACATAGCTGTAGGCTCAGTCTGTGTTGCATCCTAAATTTTTACAATCTTTTTTTTCTAAATAAATTCTACTCTTTACAACAAAACTTAAAGTAGGTGCTAAGCAAAAACTGACAATTTAAAAAAAAAAAATTTATATAACATTTTTTTCCTCTTTTTTAACTATTATATATAATCTTTTATAAAATAACAATATAAAATTAAATATTATTTTTATAAGTAAATAATAATAATATCAACATAATAAAATAATAATAATAAATTAATAATATAAATTAACATTTAAAAAATGCAATAATAATATAATAATTTTTTTTTTAATATAATAGGTAGAAGTTTCTTATCTTAGGTGCGATAATGAATTTAGGAATGTTTCCAGTTATGCTAATTGACTTAGCAATGTTTGTAATGGAAATGTGTGTGTAAATCAAAATGTCAATTTCTATTTTGAAAATACATTTAAAGGTATAATTAAAAATGCAACTTTCTGCTTTCAAAGAGTTGTTTCCTTAAATGAACATAAATAGGGTTTTAAATATATAAGATTTATTTTTCTTAGATATTTCTATAAAATTTGAAATGAATTTTTTCATGATGTTTTTATAATTAAAATACTTTAAATAAATTGAGATCATGTCACAAATCTCTTTCTATATATTTACAAATATCAATATAATAGCAATTTTTTTTCTTTAAATTTATATAACATTTCCTTTCCTCTTTTTTAACTATTATATACAATGTTTTAGAGAATAACAATATAAAATAAAAAACTATATGTATAAGTAAACAAGTGCCAGGTAGTGGCTAGTACTTGTTGTTTTAATAGAGTAATAGATGTAATAAGATAAATATATAAGATTTTAAAAAATAGAAATAGTCATTGAATTATAAGTGAAACTTACAAATATATGCATTGTACGTTAAAGTTATATGTAAATTGTAATTTGATTTTTTTATAGAGTAATAGATATAATAAAATAAATATATAAGATTTTAAAAACAAAAATAGTCATTGAATTATAAGTGAAACTTAGAAATATATGCATTGTGGGTTAAAGTTATATGTAAATTGCAATTTGATTTTAATTTTGATTTTGATAAATGAGATTGTATGAGAAATAATAAGATATAATATAATATTATCTAATTCTATTCCACTTATAAGTGATATAATATTAAATTATAATAAATAATAATTGTTATTCTATGTATTATATTATTTTTATTATTTAATTTTTATTTTTTTTATTACGAAATTTTTCTTTTTGTTGTTGTTGTTGCTTGATAATGGGTCGTAGCCAAATAATTTTAATAGTTTTAATACTATTTACAAGCCGGCTCACTAGGGGCACCGGTAGGAAAGAGTTGGGTGGAGAAAACCTCTGGTCTCGCCCCATGAAGTTAATCAACCTATTGCTCTACTATTACATTGCCCGAATTTCTATCGTGTCAGAATGCCTATGCCTTATGTTACATGTATTATGTCATTAATAGCATTTTACAATTATGAAAGAATTATTACTTTCTGAATATCACATTCAGTGTTAATTATTTCACTCTATTACCGAAGTATTCATTTGAATATGCTTTTCCCTGTTTCCTAGCCTCCTGATTAATCGAAAAAATTGTCCCGAGTCTTCACCTGCATCCAAATTACAAACTACACAACTCTACCACATTACATTAGTAATTCTCAAGTATGAAAAACAATTCCTCTGAATGGATAATCACTCCAGTTACACTCAATCTGTCATTAGACTTGATGCTTATGATATCAATTTCTATTCTGACTTTATTGATTGAAACTGATCATGAACATGCTTATTACTATCTGGTAAGACATGATAAGACATTGCATACTCTATCACAAGGATTAATGTCATACATCTATGCCTCTTATACAATGTAAGATGCTCAACTTTAGTACCTTTCTTATGTTTACATCAGACATGTTGATCTTGTTTAACCTCTAACATCATGAGATTAGATGAGAAAAACATCAAATACATCAAGTAAGCGTATTCCATTCCTCTGTATCCTTAGCATATTAAGCAATCATAACAAACAGACAAATTGGTACCAAAACAGCATACACACTAACAATGATATCACTCTACGGAAATGCACATGATATTAATGCCTGTACATGATGCTTCACTACCATAAAATGTACCATATACGCAAATTTTGGTTATCTAGAGATTTGTTTAAATATGAGTAAATCTTCCGGATCATATATATATATATATATATATATAGAGAGAGAGAGAGAGAGAGAGAGAGAGAGAGAGAGAGACATATATATAGAAATATATAGACATGTCTATATGCATATATACATATCTATGCCTGTTAAAATGTAGCTTAAAGATAACCATTTCCAAAGGAACAAAGAAACCGCACTTGTAGACCCTTAGATATAAATAAACATTAGGATTCTTATATTATTGTATTTTAATTATTATATTATTAATATATGCTAATTATATACTAATAAATACATGATATACTAAATACACTTCAAAAAATATGTTTGAATTATGGTTAAATTAGAGTTATATTTAAAGTTGGTGTTAGGTTAGGCTTAGGTTAAGTATGTTAAAGTTCATTAAGAGATATTCATATAAACAAACATTAGGATTCTTAGTATTGTATTTTAATTATTATATTATTAATATATTATAATATAATTGTATACATTTTTATATGTTTATTATTATGTTGTTGTTATTTATAAGTTTATTATTATATATTTGAGTACTACATTATAAATTTATTGCATATGAGGATAACTAAAATTACTTTATAAGTTTATGTTTTTTATATTATATATATGTTTATTTATTTATATAAAGCTTTAAAAATTTAGATACAAAATCAAAATTAATTGTTAAATATTTGTTTGGTGGATGTTCAAAATAAATTTTATAAGAAAATTTAAAGATACCAAATATTATGTTAATGTACCTAAAAAATTGCTTTAAAAAATTCATTGGAGAAAAATAATTTCTATCATTTACTAACTTAAAAATCATGCATCTTAACTTTATAAAATTTTAAAAAAATATATCAAAACCAAAAATATGTATGTCTAATTGGCGGAGAAACAATTGAGTTAACAAAAATGGAGAGCAATCATTGCAATAATAAAATCAACATAATAAAATAATGATAAAAAATTATTAATATAAACTAAAATTTAAAGAATGCAAAAATAATATAATAAGAAATTTTATTAATATAATAGGTAGAAGTTTCTTATCTTAGGTGTGATAATGAATTTATGAATGTTTAATTATGCTAATTGATTTAGCAATGTTTGTAATGGAAATGTGTTTGTAAATCAAAATGTCAATTTATATTTTTTTTAAAACATTTAAAGTTACAATTAAAAATGCAACTTTCTACTTTTAAAGAGTTGTTTCCTTAAATGAACATAAATAGGGTTTTAAATATATAAGATTTATTTTTCTTAGATATTTCTATAAAATTTAAAATGATTTTTTTCTTGATGTTTTTATAATTAAAATACTTTAAATAAATTAGATTATGTCACAATTCTCTTTCTATATATTTACAACTATCAATATAATAGCAATTATTTTAAAAAAAAATTATATAACATTTTTTTTCCTCTTTTTTAACTATTATATATAATCTTTTACAAAATAACAATACAAAATAAAAATTTATATTTATAAGTAAATAATATCAACATAATAAAATAATAATAATAAATTGCAGCATATGGTGCAGAGCATGCTTAACCCCGTATTTCAAAATTCTGGCCAAGTTCCCTTTGTGATCTTGTATCTCCATTTTGTATCGCATTCTTAATTTTTTTTGATCCTTGAGGGATCTGGTCTAGACCGGAGGTTTTCTTCCCTCCATTCTTTCCTACTGGTGCTCACACTGAATGGAGGTGTAAATGTAATTCTATCAATTTTTTTAAATTAATAAAATTCTTTGGCCTCGACCTTTTATCGATCAAAATAATAATAATAATAATAATAAATTATTTAAAAAAATAATAATATAAACTAAAATTTAAAAATGCAAAAAATAATATAATAAGAATTTTTTTAATTTTTTTATAGGTAATTGGCCGAACCCTGAATAGCTTTTGACTAGAGCTATGAACCAGTGGGGCCACAATAGGGGGGCCCATCCCCATTACATATCTTTGAATTATTATTATTATTATTATTATTATTATGTTTGATTAGATTGACCCCAAGCCCTTCCCCATCCTATGGAAGGCCAAGAGTCACAGCTTAGAATTTCACTTTAGATGTCCCTATTGGGAATTGAACTTGGGTCTCCACAATGAGAACCTAGTGTTTTAACCAGTTAAGCTCAACCCCTTGGACATAATAAGAATTTTTTTTAATATAATAGGTAGAAGTTTCTTATCTTAGATGTTCTAATGAACTTAGGAATGTTTTCAATTATGCTAATTGATTTAGCAATGTTTGTAATGGAAATGTGTTTGTAAATCAAAGTGTTAATTTCTATTTTGAAAAAAAACATTTAAAGCTACAATTAAAAATGCAACTTTCTACTTTCAAAGAGTTGTTTCCTTAAATGAATATGAATATGGTTTTAAATGAACACAATAAACTATAAGACTGTTGGAATCTAACATTGGAAAATATTTTAGAAAAATGACGATCGGAAACGATGTGAGACTTATGTTTCGGGTGGCATTGTGAAGAAGAATAGCCTATTGACTAATAAAATAATGATATTCAATAATAAATGAAATATATTATCAATACCATCGAACTTATCATAATTTTAATAAAAAAATCTTAATTAAAATTATACATAATAAAATAATTAAGTCGAGAGGCTTTCTTCATTCGCAGGATGGGTGATAACACGTGTCAACATTTTCGGTTGTAAATTCCCAGTGTAGACAATTCCAACATACTTTTTGGGGAACAGATGGAGTTGAAATAGGAAAGAATATTTTCAGCGCGTTAACATTTCAGGAAAGAAATTTCATAACCCAAAGTTTAAAATGGGTAGCACCGTAGTGGATGGACAGTAAGTGCAACAAACTATTGAAATGAAATTAAAATTAACACAAAATTGGAAACCCGTTTAACAAATTACGCTATTTCCGTACGACGGATTCAGGAAAAAACTATGTTTTTTAATTCGGCGAGCATCTTCTTCATCTTCAAATTTGATTACAAACCGTTTTAAGTAAACTATCTTCATACACTTTTAAAAATGGATATACTTTAATGCCCAAATTGCAATCCCTGCATTGGAGTCTTCAAACAAGTGTTTTCTCCCACGTCAAGCTTGCAGTCAATGGCTTATCATTCCTATTTTAAGCCGAGAGGCTTCCTACAGTCGTATATATGAATGTCAGCCATGTGTACACAAAAACATCTCCTTCATTTGCGGTGAAAAAATTCAATCAGAGCCATTAAATTTTAGTAATTGCTATTTCAATTATTTAAAGAAAACTAAATAGATAAAAATGAATGGGAGCCGTAACCAATAAACGTGATAAAGATTGATCTACAAAATTCTCTAACGTCATATAAATCATAGCCCTTGAATATGAAACTAACGCCGCCTTTTTAGAATTATGGTGAACGATTTTTTGCATGAAATAACATGGCGACAATATAATATTTACAGTATGAATTCCATAAAGAAGACAAAATTTGCATCTAAAACAGTAGGAAACTATCATATAGGTTTTTTCAAGGTAAGAAAAGCTCTACTTAAAAATCTGAAATTCTATTCTCTATCTGCAAATAACAATTTTAATGGATGGAATTTATATATTTGAAATATGTTTTTTTTTGTCAGACATTCAATTCTATCACATTTCAGATTCATAATAATTTTTATACAAAATCTGCAGCATTGAAGTATCATTTTGATAAAAGTGCAGTTGTGCTTCATGTAATTTTGCTTCATATCTTCCTAATAGAGTAAAACAACTCATTTGAATCGATTTAGTACTATATATGTTTAGATTTGAGTATGCAACGAACTGGTAAGATAAAAAGGAAATACGATTTGCCAGGAAGACTTGATAGTGCATGTTTTAGATTTAACAAACTTTTTTCTTTAATCAGAAGCATTGAAGGAACAAATTAGGGTAAGTTTGCAATCACAAAAGTAATATTGAGCGAATTAACTGGTTGTTACAGAGCACATCTACTTCCAATAATAGTTATATTGCAGTGTTACACATTCTATTTGCTCATATATTTCATGGGATTTAGTGAACTGTCTGCAAGAAAAGAAGCGCTAAAAATATTGGGGTTTAAGAGCTACTAGATTCTTCAGCTCAATCCAAGATTTGTGGCTACAATTGTTTTCACATTTTATATATTCTTCCATGCTTAATTTTTTTGTAATCTCTCCAAAAAAATATCAACTAAGGTACAAAGGAAAGCAAAACCTAATACACATTTCCTCGTACATGAACACTGATATTGTTTTTAAGAGTAAATCAAAATTGAACACTATACATGACACGTAATAAAGTTGATAAATAATAAATGGTATACAGTATATTTAATAGTTGGTTCTTTTTTCACTATATTCTCGCAACCATCTTAGAAACCCTTTATTTAATAAGATGTATTTGATGGACTTGTAAAGCACTGAGAGGGGGGGTGAATCAGTGACACCAAAAATAGTACTACTTTAAACAACCGGTAGATAAACTTAACAAGTTTGTTAAACAATATGCATATAACAAAAAATGATATAACAACATCCACAATTAGTAAAACATCCACCATAACATAAGTGTTTATACGTGGAAAACCCAAATAGGTAAAATCCACGGTGAGATAGGACTCACAAGTTAACTATCTACAGTAATAGATAACTGATCGGTTAGGGTCTACAAAAATGTTTTGCTAGGAGCAAATCTTATTAAAGATCTCAAAGCCTAGTTAAAAGTTATACCCTGTAAAAGGTAGTACCCTGTAAGGAGTAACCTCGGTAGAAGATTTCTAAATCCAAACTAATGGATCACCTTGTTAGATGATTTGAACAATGAAGCTTGTTAGAGCTTACCCGGTTATGGGATTTGACTGTTGCAGTGGTTAAAAAACAACAGGTGATATGATCTAGTGATAGTACAAATTGCTTGTATAGATCCCGTTCTGCGCACTTAACTCCTTTTTACCAACATACTCTGTGACTTAACACTTTTGCCGTTACACATAGCATATCACTTTCACTCATACAAAAACAATTAATTATGATGTCAATATATAGACATTTAGATTTCATATTGGCCTAAAGAAATCATAACACAATTACCTAGGTGCACAGTGTATCTGGTCAAGTGATCATAACTCATCACAAAAATACCACCAAATCTTATCGGTGAGGATAACTCATCACGACTTGTGATAACTCATCACACAATCAACAAATATCGGTTGGAACAATCAATACCGGTTGGAGTTAAAACATATAAACCATTATCCTTGATGCTCTTGTGATAATCTTCGTTGGATCTCCATGTTGTTGTCGAGTAATGTTGATGCACTGGTTGTCTCCTATGCATATGTTGGTTGTCACCAAGTACCAGTTAGAAATAAACCTCTAGTATACCGGTTGTAGTGTAAACAACTTTGAAGTTACACCAGTAGACAATATGAATATGTGTGTGTGTGTGTGTGTGTGTGTGTTTCATCAATGACAACATATGATGAATTCATTACAATCATCATCAAGCCAACAATATTTGACTTGGATTGTTAGTTTCATGAACCAGGAAACTTATGTCATTGAACACAATAGCACAACATAACAGAGTTTGTAAGGTATTTGTTGATTTTTAATGTCATTCTTTATTTGGTATATTATGATTGTTTTTATTATTTTTATTTTACTGAATTTTGCAACTCTTGTTTTGATTAGATTCCTATAATGCCTTGTTCAGGTATTTTTTCATAATGGTGGATTTGCTAATTCTAAATGATGACTACTACATTTCTTTAAACAATGTTAGCTCTAGTCTTTAAAAAATAATGGGTAGGGGAAATCATAAAAAAGTTCTTTTGGGGATGGGTTTCAATGATACTGTATGTAGACACCTAAAAATGTCTCATTGATCGTGTACTAATTATTCATCTAATTGATTAAATAATTCTTTACTTATTTAACTAAGTTAATTAATCTTATTCTTCTTATTTCATATTTCCTCATATCTTATTAATCATTCCAATTTCAATTTTGTCATCATTTAATCATTTCAACCATTTTCTAATGTTAATTAAATATTTATTATTAAATTAATTGTGATTTTTAATCCCTCAATTTAAATAAATTTTATTATTTAAATAAATTTTAAATATTAATTAAATATTTATTATTTAATTAATTGTGATTTTAATCCTTTAATTTAAATAATCTTTATTATTCAATTAAATTCAATTTCTAAATAATTAAATAGTTTCTTTAAATTATTTAATTAACTAATTAATATTTCGAATTTCATTAATTCTCCAAATTCAAATTTAAATTCATATTTCTTCTAATTTCTTCTAATTTCAAATACATGTGCATGATAAAGTATCAAGTACATCAAAAGACCAGCATGGAGTGCATCAAACGTGCACAGTATCAAAGTTCATCAGAGCAATGTCAACTAATAGTAACTAACAACATCAAAAGAGGATCATATATAGTTTATCTGCTGCCACAAAAGGTGTGAAGAGAACCATGAAAAATAAATACACATATATATCGTAGTGTCAAAAAAAGAGGGCACATATGGATCAACAGTCAGGAGAAAATGAATTCTTTGTTTGGGTCTCGAGCATCCCCAACCGAAGGTAGCCCAGCAGTCCATCCTTGGCTACCATCCTGCCAAACTTCCAGTTTACCATCCAAGATCTGTTGCCCCTGAGGGTGACCCGTATGAACACTGAAGAGATCCACCTTGGCCTGTAGAATGTTAAGGTTCAGCTGTCGTTGTTCCAGCTGGTACATGAAGCTCAACAATGCCCGTTCAAATGGAGCATTCTTCCCCTCAGCTTTATCCCAAGTGAAGCCATGTGAAAGTTCCTTGAGATAGACAATGGTGGATCCGTCATTGATCCATCTATCAAACTTCTCTTCATCTAACCGGTGGACAACAGTGACCTGCAAAACCAGATGCATGGTGAGTCTCCTAAGAGAATCAGTGAAGTTTCTAGAAGAACCACCAAAAATATCATCATTCCTAAATTTTCATATCAGCCATAGAATTTCAATAGAGAGACTAGACCAAAACAGCTTAGCAATATTCTTACACCCATTAATGAACCCAAAACAAGCATAAACAAGAGGGATACCATTACCACCCATTTTAATCCCAAACAAACTCTAGATTTGTTTGGCAAAATGACAGTTACAAAAGACATGTTGGATAGTCTCAGGTAATCGGCAAAATTTACAAATAAAGTGGTTACCAGCATAGTCTTTCAGAGAGAGTTTGTTAAGGGCAAGTTTCCAAGCAAAAAACTTCTTCTTCGATTTAGCAAGGCCATTCCAAAGTTTCTCCAATAATTTAATCCACATTTTACAATCCCAACCAAGGTGCCAGGAGGAGTTCAAATGGGAGAAGATACAGTCAAAATCAACAAGAGAGTTATAAACAAATTTGCCCTTAGTAATGTGGAGAGGGGAGCGATCAGTCCAACAGAAAGGGAGAGGAGAGGAGAAGGCAAGGGGAGGAAGCATAGGCGGAAGGAGGGGCAGTAGGGCATCCATGAGTACCATATAGGTGCGGAAATGTGATTTCAATTATCTTTTCAATTCCTATTTCTATCTTTTAGTTATCTTTTTTCTAAATAAAGATTTCAATCAGTCATCTCAGTTAACTATTCCATCTATTTTAATTGATTATTTCAATTAATTGATTAATTACATCATTTATTTAATTCTCTCCAATTATTCTTTTTCTATCTTCTAGTTAGCTTTTTCTAAATAAAGCTTTCTTTATCATCAATCAATTATCCTCCAATCATTATTTTTCATCCCTCGGTCATCTTTTTTCTCAATTAGTTAACTCATTTATCTATTCAATCTATTTTGTTCCACCTCCAAATTAGCAGTTCAACTATCAACCAGCATGTGAGTTTGCCTGAGTTCCACCTCTTAATCAATGTGTTCCACATCTCAATCAATCCTCTCCAATTATCTATACATTGACCATTCAATCTCCATTTTCAACAATCACGATCAATCAAGAACAATCACGAACTTTGAATCTTTGTGTCATTTGCAAGTTGCTAGCACAATATCTGAGAGCCACCATACCACAAAGAGGAGAAGAGCAATGGAAGCTATATGTAGTCTTGGAATAGGGGGAATTGATTGATAAACTTTATATTCCTATTTCTTGCTTGTTTGCATTATTTCATTGTTTGTTTGTTTGAATTCCAATTAAGATAGGGATTCGTGATTTCCCTCTGATTTCTAGTTAATTACATGTAATGAATTTTAGCATACGACATTTTAATGAACCTGACATGAACTAACAACAATTTAACCTTATTTTTCTTCTATGTGATTTTGCATATCGTACGAAATTTTTAATTTTTTTGGCAAGTGTGTACGGATTGCAGAATAAATTCCAAATCACGCAATCGTGTTTACATCATCACGCAATTGCATAGACAAGCCTACATAATCTATCACACAAGGTCACGCATTCATGTGGACACCATCACACAAAAGTCTTTACTCTGTCACGCATTCACTCATATACTATCATGCATTTGTCAGGGTTATTTTTGTATCTATTTATTTACTATTTCTTGTTTCTTGCTCTTTGTTTTGTTAAATTCTGTATGAAATTAGGTAAATCTGAATACGGTTTACATTTATTGCATGCTTAATTATGGCATTTTATGGCACGTAAGGTACAATTCAGAATTTCAGGTGCTAGGAGGATAAAGGAACAAAGAAGACAAGCCAGATGCCATCAGCAAATCCTAAAGGCAGAAAAGAAGATACAATATCTAGATTATCAACTAGCCATCGATAGATACAACAGCCTAGTTCTCTCGATCATGCAATCGCTCTGTTAGGATCACACAATAGCTCTGTCAGAATTACGCAATCTCTTTGATAGAATTATGCAATCAGTCATACAATATCATGCAATCGATCAGGTATCATTACGCATTCACATTTTTCATAATTTAGTTTTCTATTTTCTGTGGGTTTTATTGGGTTACTGATTATCTGTTTGCAGTATGTGGTGAATTTATAGAGAGGATCGGATTATTACTGAATCATAAACACTCATGCTCTCACACTTCAGTTTTGGGCTTAAAATAAACCTGGTTAAAATGGACATGCATGTTATCACACTTCAGTTTTGGGCTTAAAATAAACAATGGTTAAAACTGACATGCATGCATTCACATTTCAGTTTGGTATTTTAAAATTGACATGCACATGCATATCTCACACCTAAATTTGGGTTTTAAAATGAACGTGAATCTGGCTGTTCAATAGAATAACTCACATTTCATTTTTCTTAAGGGAAAGAACTTTTTATCATGTTTGGGGTGGACCTACTATTGCATCAACTACCTTTCCACCCACCTTCGGGGTCTTGGGAGAAAGGGAGAAGGTGATAACAATGCCCAAATTTGTCATTTTAGTAGTGAGGGGTATCTTTGACTGGGGATTTCATCACCCCACAGAGGTACTTCAAATTGGGATGCGTTGGGGATATCATCTCTCCCAACATATTCTCAAGCGGGTTTTTTGAGTCGCTATATAAATATACTGGTTAGGCGGCTAGAGTGTTGAGTGAATTCGACGTATGTGGGGGCCTTCCCTGCACCGATAAGCTCAACTAATTTCTTAAGTGGATTTCTTTGAGAATTCATCATTGGATCAGGACCCCTCAAAATTTTACAATAAGAACCAACTTAGTAGCCCAAATCCTACATTCAGTAATTCCGGGAGTGCGAATCGTACCCCATAGATACCCTTCATGTACCTTGCATTATGATACAGAAATCCCTCAGTGATAAGATCTTCGAATCTTCAGGGTAAGAGAGATTGGCATATCCAAGAAGTGTGTGTCGTGGAGTGGAGCCAGTGCTGCCAGACTCTCTATCTGTTTGTTTTGTTTCGGTATTTTATTGTAAGGGCCTCATTTGAATGGTTTCCAATATCCAACCTAAGATTCTAATATGTGCTTTTATATGTATCGTTGTACCAGACCAGTATTGAGTCATTTTTTGGGCTATTTCAGGCCCTATCTTACATATCTCTAAATTCTTAGAGTTGGTCAGGACACAGTTCAGTCAGCTATACCTGTCTTCAAACAACTGTTCTCAGATTTGGAAAACAACAAACTTGGACCCTACACACAGAATTACTGGAAACAAACTCCATCTTGAAATGTCAGGCAGTCCTACAAACTCAAAATTTTACATACTTGTGGCCATAGGCAATCCTTGCATAGTCCTCATTTACGTCCTTATTATCGTCTTTAGTCCTTGCATAGTCCTTGCATAGTCCTCATAGTCCTCATTTACGTCCTTATTATCATCCTTAGTCCTTGCATAGTCCTCATAGTCCTTATTTACGTCACTATTATTGTCCTTAGAACTTGCATAGTCTTCATTTACGTCCTTATTATCGTCCTTAGAATGTGCATAGTCCTCATTTACATTTTTATTATCATCCTTAGAAGTTGCATAGTCCTCATTTACGTCTTAATTATCGTCCTCATATACGTCCTTAGATTTAGTCCTTGTCTAGACCTCATATACATTTGTCTTAGTCCATCATCATTTGCATAACCATCCTAGAAAGTCATAGCATGCATCTTAATGGGTATCCCAGGTGATGGTTTGCTCCCCTTCGAGCAACCTAATCTAGTGCCAAATGACAGTAAATAAGAAATCATTGATGGCTTAGGTAACTTGTTCTGGCAATTAAAGAGAAACGCACCTCATTATATAGGAGTCTCGTATGAGCTAAATATAGAGTATAAAATTGCCTGTAGAATTGATAGAGAAATTATTGCAGAACTTCTAAGAGAAGAGCTTGAAAAACTTGCATTGCAAAAATCTTGAAATACTCAACAAGTCTCATGTCAAAATCCTCAATAGAGAGTCTGGTCTAGTGTTGCATATTCCATATTTAGGTCTAGAGTCTTGTATTATTGTCATCTTGCATTAGGTTCTAAACCATCTTCATATAGAAGTCTTAAATGCCCGTCACAAAAGGCAAAAAGTAAGATGGACCCAACAACGACCTATCAATAAATCCAACTTGGAACATGGACATATCAACTAGTCAATAGTCAAATCCTCAAGCAATGCCCACAGTACATGAACTACAACAAAATTAACATGCGAAGAGATTGAATCTGCTCAACAGGACCCACATGTCCTTATGATCTTAGATGCTCTTATACATAATGATAGGGACAAATATCTCTCGTTGTTATTACAAAATGGGACCCAATTACCTGAATATTTTGATATCACAACAATCTTACTACTAGGAAATACTTTAGGTTCAAATAGCAGTCAAATACCACATATGATACAAATGCAAGCGATGACCTCAAGTTTTCCTCAGAATGCACCAACATCATCTATACAAACAAATTTCATTTCAAACATGATTTCTTAATCAAGTGCATCATCCTCAACAATAAACGTTAGTGCACCAACACAGGCTATATCAATAATGTCAAGTGTCTTAGCACCTATTCAAACACAAGTTCCTCATACACAAGTGCGACTCAACCTCCATTTTCCTATTCCATAGGATCTACATACAGTCATCAGAATACAAACCTAGGTTTCGCTAATACAATGAGTACAACCTAGTCAAACATGGGTTCACATATTGCTTATTTCATAGTACCAAGTGGAACTCATAACACACATAATTATAATTATGGTACCTTTCAACAACCTCCTAGTTATACTACCACAAATCCTTTTGTGGGAAATATACATGCGCAAAGTGTACCCCTGACTCAAACAGATAGCCTGTCCCAACAAGTATAGAATCTATAACAACAGATGACAACTATACAAACCGATAATGATAAAAAGAGCTACACAATGCAGGACTTATGTCCTTATCCTTTTGATCACACATTATACATGTCGCCTTTCCCACCACATTTTGAAACACCAAAATTTGACAGATATCGAGGGAAAGGTGATCCTAGAGATCACATCAGAGAGTTTTTTACGACATGTATAGAGGTTGAAACTGAAGACACTTATCTAATGAGACTGTTTCCTAAAAGTCTGGGAGGCTTAGCCTTGGAGTGGTTTTCACATTTACCACCAACTATCACATCATGGGGTGAATTAGTTGAACATTTCATTGCTAACTTCTCGCATAACATTGAAACCCCAGTCACTTTGATGGACTTATGTGTCTTAAAAAAATATGAGAATGAGATATTCACATCCTTCATACAAAGATGGAGAGTTCTCTATAGGAGATGCAAGACTATTATTCCAGAAACAGAGCAAGTTGACATGTTCATAGAAAACTTAATCCCTAAAATCAAGTACCCAATACAAATGCAATGTTTGACCACATTTAAACAAATCACTGAAAAAACCCTAAAGTGTGAGAAAGGACTAGTAGAACAAGGTCTCATAAAATATGGCAATAACGACAACAATGATAAATCCAAATTTTGGTCGAAAAACAAAAATGTGACCAACGATGGTGTTGTAGACGCCCGTACAGTGAACACAACTCAACCGATTTTGTCTTTACAAGCTCCAAGTCAATCATTTAGTCCACACATAGAGAATAAAATTGTATCGACCAATGTAAATGTTGCGCAAACTATGAACCCAAAATTCCCAAGGGTAAATGCTCCAAAAAGGAATTACACACATCTAGGGGAACCTATTCAATCAGCGTTAAAAAAGTTGATACAGACAAACATGATCACTTTGACAGAAGTAAGAGTATATGAAACAGGTCCTTTCAAACCTACATGGTGGAATGATAGTGATTTCTGTGAATATCATCGTACTAAAGGTCACAAAAAAACAAGTTGCTATAAATTGAAAAACTTAATCCAAGACATGACTGATCAAGGTGACATCATGATTGACACCAACAAAACTTCAACAAACATGAATCATACCATCTTTAAGAATCCATTTGTAAAACATGACAAAGGGAAGGCATCTACATTAGGAACACAAGATAATACAACTAACTACACAAAAGTCTCATACGACTATACTATTCATGCCATTAGCTCATGAGATGTAGTTAATGATGATTCACAAGAAGCACTCGATAATGATGAGCAATATCAAGAAACTTACATCGATGATAACCAAATTTCATGCTGTCAAAAGCACCAAAATATGATAAAGACGAGAATCTTTGTCTTATGGACAGGGGGCATGAAGAACCATTTCATTCGAAATGGTTTGAAGATAAACTTATAGCACATATCATGGATGCCAGACTTGCACATGATGACTACAGGAAGGGATATGAAATAAACCTTGATAACACAACATATGTTATAGATAGTTCCTTCACAAGAAATGATATAGTGGATACAATCATGATAACTCCCAGAGACAGAGACTGTGCAATAGTAACTCGCAGATCTAAAGTAACTTTACAAGGATTACCATCAAACCCACCAGCAGCAGTAAGGACCTATAATATTGTTGAGAAACTCAAGAAAACCCCGACACAAATATCTCTCTTTGAAATATTGCATATATCACCAATTCATAAAGCTATCATGGACAAAGCACTTCAAGATTCAGTAGTTGACAGAGATATAGATGAAAATGCCTTCTAATCCATGGTGGGGAATTTGGCACAGGGTACCCATATTGCGTTCACAGAACAGGATATTCCTAGTGATAGACTTCTCCATAATGATCCAGTACATCTAGAAGCTTACATACACAAGAGAAGAATCAGAAGAGTACTTATAGATGGAGGAGCCGATCTCAACATTTATACATTAAATTTGGTTAAGGAATTGGGATATTTTGAGCTTCACATTGATCCTTCAAAAAGAATAAACATCAAAGCATATGATGATGAAGAGCGTCCTTCAAAAGGTATAGTTACACTACCAGTGCAAGTAGGACCTATAACAACAGAGGTTACTTTCCAAGTGTTGGACAAAGAATTAAGGTAAAACATGTTATTGGCTCGCCCATGGATTCATACCATGCAAGTTGTACCATCAATATTTCATCAATGTGTTAAATTCCCATACAATGGCATTGAAATCACCATAAAGGGTGATCCAAATCCATTCCAACACTGTAATCACTTGAAGGAAACTGTAGATAACCAGGTACCCATTAATTAAGAAACACCCCTCACTACACAAATAGAGTCATTAACAATCACATAAATACAGAAAAATGCGCCTACAACATCTTCTTTGCAGATTAAGGATGTTCGTTGTGGGGAATACTCTATTTCAAGTACCTCAAATGAAAACAATTATCTCTTTCTCCTAGGTCTTTTGGGAAACCTCAAAACATAGTAATGAAACAAGACAAAGGAAAATAAATAGTCAGATACTCAAATTCATGCTCTTTCATTAGGTGGGGAGATTTACAAGAAGAATATCTGAATGAAGATGTCGATCACTAGATATATAGAGAAGAAGATGACATGACAATATCCATGTTACCTTTAGATCAGTATGGCAATGGATTCAAGATGGTACAAAAACATGATACCACAGGCTTGGGATTACAAAAGCAGGGAAGATTAGAACCCGCTGTATTGAATGAAAATCCAAAGAATCAAGGGTTAGGATATAAAAATATACCAAATATAACAGAAGCAAGACAATGTACATTAGATATACTGAACATACCAAGGCTATCGTTAGAGTACATATCTCAAAGTTAGTTGTCAACACGAGTGTTTCCCTCTTCATCTTAGACAAGCAAGAAAGTACCAACATCGCCTGGTACAAAATCAGATGGTGAAGATATGAGACAACTTCTACAAGAACCTAGCACTAATTCACCCAGCAATACAATATCTGAAACATCCGCACAAGCAAATATGGTAATAGACACATGCTTAGCACCAGTAAATGAGCCTAATCCTTGGTTGTTGTCAATACTTTTTCCAAGGGAAACAACTCAAGCTCCACCCAATGAATCAAATGAAGAAATACTACAATGACTTATACTAGGTTTAAGAAGGGTGACCCTCTACAAAGGAGGCCCGCAAATCTACAACAAAATTAGATACAAGAACAAGAGGAGATAAGTGATACAACTTCAGAAGCTGAAACATACATAGAAAGTGAGACAGATTCTCACGACTATGAATTCCTATCTGATCATGATTCCAACCCACGAACAATTGACATGATAGAGTATCACAAATCGCT
The DNA here is from genome assembly GCF_030272615.1 of Cryptomeria japonica. NCBI lineage: Eukaryota > Viridiplantae > Streptophyta > Pinopsida > Cupressales > Cupressaceae > Cryptomeria > Cryptomeria japonica. The sequence goes on along the minus strand of NC_081410.1, from coordinate 549,842,293 downwards.
TATAGATGATGAAAATATACCAAGTCACTCAAATAACCAGGTATGCATGTTATCAAAATCTGTTACAACAGAAGGGAGCAATGAATTACCCCTTGTACACTCGCATTTGATTGATTGGGGATGAGAAGAAAAACCAACTCTAGATTGGTTTGAGAACAATGAAGCTATTGTAGAATTCCTTGGTGTCAGAGAAGGATTTCCACAAGGTGATCACAAAGTAGGATTTGTTGTAGACTTGGATAGAACAACATACTTTGGAGAGGCAAGTGCCTCTATAACAGAAGATATGGATCAAAGTAATCACAATGGCAAGAGTGAGTTAGAGAACCTCCCTATTGAAAAAGAGAATTCAACATTACTCATGGAAGAAACTGAAGAAGTAAATATAGCAGAAGGCAAAGTTGTACATAATATCCACTTAGCAAAATCATTAACCCAGGAAGAAAAGGACAAATTCATACAGTTTTTCAAACAATGTACTATCAATTTCGCTTGGCCCTATGCGGATATGCCAGGATTAGATCTAGAATTGGTGTTACATCATTTAGCATTGCTACCAAGAATTAAACCGTACAAACAAAAGCTAAGAAATATGCATCCACAAATTGCATTACTGGTCAAAATAAAACTCCAAAAGCTTCTGGATGTGGGCTTCATTCGACCTATTGACTATGCAGAATGGATATCCAATCTAGTTCCTATGACTAATCCCACTGGGGGCATAATAATTTCTACTGACTTTCGAGATCTAAACAAAGCATGTCTTAAGGATGATTTCCCATTACCCAACATAGACATGATAGTTGACTTAACTGCTAGGAATGAAATGCTTTCATTAATGGATGGTTTCTCGGGATACAACCAAATCAAGATTGCACCAGAAGATCAACGCAAGACGACATTTACCTGTCCATGGGGAACATACTGCTGGAATGTCATGTCATTTGGTCTTAAGAATGCAGGAGCAACATATCAAAGGGCTATGATGACACTATTTCATGACATGATCCACAATATCATGGAAGATTATGTGGAGAATCTACTGGCTAAATCAAAGACAAGAGAAGGTCATCTTGAAGTCCTTGCAAAGATATTTGATCGATTAGAGCAGTACAATGTCAGGCTAAACCCAAAAAAGCATGTGTTTGGTGTAACAACAGGCAAACTTTTAGGATTTATTATGTCTAATAGAGGAATTGAAGTAGATCCTGCAAAGGTCAAAGCAATCATGGATATGCAACCTCCATCAACACTTAAGCAGTTAAGAGGGTTACAAGGAAGACTACAATCTATAAGAAGGTTCATAACACAACTAGCAGATAAATGCCATCCATTTCAGTATTTACTCAGAAAAGGAGTCACCTTCAAATGGACAGAACAGTGCCAAAAAGCTTTTCAAGCTTTAAAAGATTATCTTCTGAATACTCCAATATTAGTTCCACCTGCTCAAGGAAAGCCCCTATTACTATATATATTAGCAACAAACTCATCTTTAGAAGCCTTGTTGGCACAACATGATGATCAAAGAAAGGAAAGAGCAATCTACTATATAAGTAGAACCTTAATTGGATATAAGATTAATTATACTCTTATAGAATGAGCATGTCTAGTAGTGATTTTCACATCTCATGAACTTAGACATTATATGCTGAGTCACAAAGTCTAACTCATCGCACATTTTGATCCACTCAAATATTTGTTAAGCAGAGCAACATTGACTGGAAGATTGGCTAAGTGGGTCATGATTTTAAGTGAGTTTGATATAGAGTATGTGTACAGAAAGGCAATCAAAGGGCAGATTATAGCAGATCAGTTAGCAGGGGCTCCCTTGCAAGACAGTCACCCGCTACTAATAGACTTTCCTGATGAATCTGTGTTTGCATTGACAACATCTATCATATGGAAATTGTACTTTGATGGATCCTATACAAATCATGGAGCTGGAGCTGGGATTATTTTCATCACCCCTCAAGGTGATTCTATCCCCGTCGTTTAGAATAAATTTTCCCTATACGAACAATATTGTTGAATATGAAGCTCTCATCATAGGACTTCATACCGCTGTACAGTGGAGGATAAAAAGAATTACAAGTATACGGTGACTCACAACTGATTGTAAATCAAGTCAATGATGACTATAACACAAAAGATGATAAATTGCTGCCTTATAAACAAATGGTTGAAGATTACAAAGAAAAGTTCAGTAATATCACTTTTGAACAAATTCAAATGGTTGTTTGCATTCAAGAGAAACAAGGGTTGAAAATAAATGACCCCGTGATGACACTTTACTTATAGTTGGGTAGTGATTTCACTATTTGAGACTTGTTAAACCAAAATCTATCAATTGCTATATCTCAAACACATTAACAAAATCTCTAATTCATTCAAGAAATTCTACTTCAATGTCCTTGTAATTGTCACACCCAAGTAGGTTTCATTACTTACAAGTCAAGGCAAGAAAATATAAAAAAGAAAAAGTGATATGCCAAATATTCATCTCAAGGCAAAAGAGCAATGATATATAACTGAAATATCACACATACAAAATGCGACAAAAAAACTTGACTATGGGAACATGCAAGTAACTCTGTCAGGGCTATGAACGCTTGTTGGCAATGGAGCAATATTTGAGAAATTACAATCTATAACCTCGTCGGAGCTCTAAAAGCTTGCTGACAGTGAGGCTCCATTCGAGATGCTTTTGAAGTTAGGATAATCCACATAGCTAGTCATATAGGATGCTAAGGATCTTTAGTGAACACAAGAGCAAGAATTAACTCATTTGCACACACATGGGCAAAAGAAGATCAAATTTTCAAGAACCAATGGGAAATTTTTCCGCGTCTCCATTTGTAAATCCTAGTCACTAAGTGTCTTAATTTGGATGTTTCAAGGGACCTTAAGGATTGATTGACCGCTTATCTATGAAATTTTTTGTACCTCCAATTCAATTGGTGTATTACAACATGCTAAACAAACATGGTCATCCTTGTTTGAATAGGAAATGCATCTTCATCATGCATATTACATTAACATAGGTCATGTCAAAAATTCATTATCCCCACATGCATTCTACAGATCATCATGTCATGTAGGTTTGCACACTGGGAGCATATCTGAAAAAATCCTAAAAAATCATAAAAAGTCTTGAAAAAATCCAAAAACATTGGAAAATCCTTCAAAAAATAAAAAATAGTGAAAAACATAAAATCCAAAAACAGCGAAAAAAGTCCTAAAAAATCATACCAGAAACATCTTATAATGTCCTGAAAAAATACCAAAAACATCCATATAATGTCCTAAAAAAATCAACCAAAAACATTCAAATATCAATCCACAAAATCCAAAAACAATAAACAATCAATCAAAAAAAAAACTTGCAATAAAATGTCTTGCAAGAATCAAACACCCTAGCAGATATCCAACAAACACTTCACGTGAAGTTAACAAAGGATACAACTATCTAGTCAAACATCTGCAATCAACTGATCAAACTGTCTTATCAATCGTATCATATCCATATCAAGTGATCATTATCTTGCCTTAAACAAAAGAGGATACACTCGAAATCAGACAGGTCAGTCTTAAACAGGGTCTGCAAATTTCTGAGATCAAACATTATCAACCATCACATCAAGCAACTGAGAATGAAGGCACGAGGTCAGTATAGCTGTTGAATTTTGTTCGGGTCAGTCTTTATCTTTAATCATTTGGTGACAGATTGTGTTTCTATGCTACTCAAGGATGTCCACAGGTGACTAGAGGATCCATGATGGGCATTATCTTTTTCTTTGTTTGCTATTTGTGGTGTGGACCAATGAAGTTCTGGGGCAATAGTTTCAGCGGGTGTTTGTGTTGGTACATTCATTCGGCAAATATCCTATGCAAAAGTCATGGATAGTTATGCTTGTGACTATCCCACATACCTCGACCCTGGCATTATTCTCAGAATGGAGGGTTCACTGCTTGTCTACTATGTGTTTGTTTCTTCAATGAGATATATTTACATATTGGTTCCTTATACCATGATGTGCTAAGGTCCATTGTTCCATAATAAGGCTCAGTGATGAATATATATTGCGCAATAAATAATGACCCAGGTTTGTGAATCAATCATTCTCGTTTCATCTCATTTGCTTATTGCTAGTTTGTTGATTCTTTTCTCATCGTCTCTTTCTAAACAATTTTCTATCATCTAACATTATTCTTTTTCATTCTAAGGTTCATTCTCTCATATTCTATCTCAATATCATCTTCACATCACCTATCTCTATCTCTAATCAACTAACTATTCTTCTATCTCACATTCTTCTTCATTTGAGAGATCATGCATACCTTTAATGCATAAACAATCTCTCGAAGGAGCATTACACCCTAAGCACTGTCGGGACATACTGGGGCATAATTTTTTTCGTTTTCTTTGAAACAACATCGTTCCGACATTGTCTCAAAGAGGGGAAAATGTAGACACCTAAAAATGTCTCATTGATCGTGTACTAATTATTCATCTAATTGATTAAATAATTATTTAATTATTTAATTAAGTTAAATAATCTTATTCTTCTTATTTCATATTTCCTCATCATCTTACTAATTATTCTAATTTCAATTCTATCATCATTTAATCATTTAAACCATTTTCTAATGTTAATTAAATATTTATTATTTAATTAATTGTGATTTTTAATCCCTCAATTTAAATATTTTTTTATTATTTAAATAAATTCATTTTCAATTTCTATTTTTAATCAATTAATCATTCAACCTTTTTTCTAAATATTTATCATTTAATTGATTGTGATTTTAATCCTTTAATAAGATAATTATTTAATTAAATTCAATTTCTAAATAATTAAATGGTTTCTTGAAATTATTTAACTAACTGATTAATTCTTCTAATTTCATTAATTCTCCAAATTCAAATTTAAATTCATATTTCTTCTAATTTCTTCTAATTTCAAATACATGTGCATGATTTTAAAAATCAAATTGAAAATCAAAGTCAAGTTCTAAATATATTCAAATACCAAATTGAATTTAAAATAAATTCAATATTTGAATTAAATCTCATGCAAAGATGAAAATTAAAAATCAAAGTCAAAGTGCAAGGACATGCTAAATTAATTAATTCAATTATCTTTTCAATTCCTATTTCTATATTTTAGTTAGCTTTTTTCAAAATAAAGCTTTCAATCAGTCATCTCAGTTAACTATTCCATCTATTTTAATTGATTAATTACATCATTTATTTAATTCTATCCAATTATTCTTTTTCTATCTTCTAGTTAGCTTTTTCTAAATAAAACTTTCTTTGTCATCAATCAATTATCCTCCGATCATTCTTTTTCATCCCTCAGTCAGCTTTTTTCTCAATCAGTTAACTCATTTATCTATTCAATCTATTTTGTTCCACCTCCAAATTAGCAGTTCAACTATCAATCAGCATGTGAGCTCACCTGAGTTCCACCTCTTAATCAATGTGTTCCACCTCTCAATCAATCCTCTCCAATTATCTATAATTTGAGCATTCAATCTCCACTTTCAACAATCACGATCAATCAAGAACAATCACGAACTTTGAATCTTTGTGTCATTTGCAGGTTGCCAGTGTGATATCTAAGAGCCACCATACCACAAAGAGGAGAAGAGCAATAGAAGCTATATGCAGTCTTGGAATAGGGGAAATTGATTGATAAACAAGTTATATTCATATTTCTTGCTTGTTTGCATTATTTCATTGTTTGTTTGTTTGAATTCCAATTAGAATAGGGATTCGTGATTTCCCTCTGATTTCTGATTAATTACATTTAATGAATTTTAGCATACGACACTGTACATGCTGTTAGTGAAATGTAAAAAAAAAATAGCATGTTAAGTGACAAGTTTTAGAGCTATTTAAATTTGAAAAAAATCTTGGAAATGAGAACTGCATTTCTTTTTCTAATCTTTAGAGGCAGTTGAATCATGAAAAATCCTGATATCATTGTTTGAAAGCCTATTTTTGCCATATTTATGAGTTTTTTAAATGTAGATACTTTTACTTTTCAAAATGTTGGGGTGTCTATGTAGTTCTGTTTCCGTTCATTTTCCTTTTTATAATTTTTGAAGTGTTCATGCCCGCCATGAAAAAATATATACATAAAGGTTTCTTGGATTTTAGTTTGTCATCCTTTTTAACCATTAGGATTATAGTTTTTATATTTTTAGTGTTTTGTTTAATTGAAGAATGGACACATTTTGAAATTGTGCAAAAGTTCCTTAAAAACTATTGCAGGCTATGTTGGTTTTGTATTTCTATAAGATTGATACTGCAAACTGATTTTTCTACTAAAGTGCCTTAGTCCATTTTGAATGAGGCAAGTAATTCACAATGGTTGTTTCTTCGTATTTCTATAAGATTGATACTGCAAACTGATTTTTCTACTAAAGTGCCTTAGTCCATTTTGAATGAGGCAAGTAATTCACAATGGTTGTTTCTTTGAATTGTTTATCCAATCTGTTAAAATTTATGTCCAGAGTCTTCTTCTTATTAGGATGTGTTATTATACCGTAGTGGTTAGGTAATAATATAGTTGGTAAGTTTATAGTTAGTTAGATAATAAAGAAGTTTAAGTAAAGAATTAGAATTCCAGTTAATATTTCGTAAATAACTACCTCTTGATATTTAAATTGTAAATTGTTGGTTGGTTGCAACAAAACTCATGAATGGAGCATATGAATCAGGTTGATAAAATCTTTTCTGGAGGATTAAATTATAGAATCACAAATAATCCTATTTAATTGTTTAAATTCTCTACAAAATGCATCATGTTACCCTGCATTTATTTCAAATTCATAACATAGTGACAGTGCAAGAACATTAAAGTTGGATATTAAGTTTAGATAATGATTTATTGAATGTAATAACAATCTATATTGTATATTTGATTTCATGTTTTGTAATGTTTTTTTTCATAATTGATGTTCTATTGCATGCAAATATAATCGAATGATTTATTGTTTTATTCAATTTTAGCTTAAAGAATACATAACTCAAACTCATAATTTATAAAATACAAGTAAAAACTTAGATTATGTGCAACCAAAATTACAAGCACTCTATAGAAATATTTCTAAATTAGAAAACCAAAGTCAACAAGAAAAGGTATTTATGTAATTAATTGGTAGTAGAAAATAAAACAAAACTAAAACTCCTATTTACAATTGGAAAATAAGAAATTGAACAAACTATTCCATATCCTTCAAGCGTAAAAAACATTTATGAATTTAAACTGCTACATCTGAAATGAATGCACTAATATGAAAATATGCACATGCTTAATGAATAAACAAGATATATGACCAACCAATCTTAATGGTATTTATAAATATTACGTTTGAACTATAATTTTAAAAGTCATTAATGATAATCATAATATACAGATTCTTTTTTTTTTTTAATAAAGGGGTAAAAACTTTATTGAAAATCAGACACAAGAATTACAAAGAGAACTAGAGCCCCAAGGACCTAGAAAAGATCCACAAACCCAGCCCAAGATTAGCCAGCTTCATAACTATCCATGTCCTCTACAAAAATCTTCTGCAAGTCCTGATAGTAATCCGACGAGAGACGCTCCCAACCTTCAACTTTTCAATCACTACCATGTTCCAAGGCCCACTTAGCCAAACAATCAGCTGCTCTATTCCATTCACGAGGAATGTGGATGAAAGACACCTGCTCCATTAACGAGCTAATATGAAGAATCTGACGAACAATCCTTGCCAGTTGCCAATGAATCCCACTCACCTTCTGCTCTGTCAATAATTTCACAATAATTTGTGAATTCGATTCGCTGATAACCTTCCTTCGTCCCAACTCCCAAGCCCACTCCAGGGCATAGAGAATTGCAAATCCCTCCATAAATTATTAGACTGCCACCCTTTATGCACCGAAAAGAAGAAGACCACCTCCCCCATACGATTCCTTCCAACACCACCAACCCCAGCAGGGCCTGGGTTACCCCTAGAGGAGCCATCAGTGTTAATCTTGATAAACTCATCCTAAGGGAGCATCCACCTTCCCACCCTTTAAACCTTCTTCATAGCATGTCTACCTCTCTTGACACAAGCTGAGGTAGGAGACAACTCCTGTAATCCCAACCTACTCACAATATCTGCCTCATCTCTATCCAGAGGAAAATTCACCTTAAATTTAGCTTCCACTGTCTCTCGAATCATAACAATGATTCTATTCCACACTTGTTGAACTAACAGTCTAACCTCACGAAAGATCCTCCTATTCCTCTCGCGCTAGATCTGCCATAGTATGAAAATGGGCCCAATATACCAAACAGTCTAGAGGAAGGAGGATAAGATAGGAGGTCTGCCCAAACTGCTCCAAAACTCCACCAGAGAATCCACGTGAACACAAGGATGCTTCCACACACCCCACTAGTAATGCCAAATAAGCATAGAGAAGGGGCATCTAAAGAATAGGTGTGAGGAATCTTCCTCCCCATTAACCACATAAAGCACAAATGGAAGGCCCCAAGAATCCCTGCTTGCGAATATTGTCCCAAGTTAGGCATCTATTCAAAGCCAAATTCCAAGCAAAACAGTTACACTTCGGCCAAGAAAAATTATTCCACACATGCTTCCACTAGTTCACCTCTCTTCCCTCTAGTCTTTGGTTCAACAGTTCCCGATATCTACTGGCCACATGAAGATGCCCTTAGGATTCATAAACCAAGCAAGTCCATCCCTACCCTTGAGGGAACTATAGTGTCTATTCGCCAAAATGCCATGCAACTCAACGCACTCTTCCTCCATCCCAACAACCGACCACTCATTAGGAGCCTTCCACTGCTCCATCTCCAGCCGCCCACACCTATAAACAGCCTTGAAGTCACTCACCGTTGACCACCCTGCCTCCAAAAACCTTTGGCAAAGATTCCCTAGGTTAGGAAACTGATCAAGGATGGGGGGGTATCCATCCCAAGAGTCATTCTAGAAAAGGACCTCTTCCCCCCTCCTGCAAATCCAAAAGAGTCCTTCCTTAATTAGAGAAGCCCCCTTCTTGAGAGTACACTAGTTCGTTGAGCCTTTTCCCTCAAGCAGATATCTTGGAATTTCCTCCATCGGGATCCTCTGCATATATTTGTAGGCCAAAATCCTAGCCCAACCTCGATCCTGCTCAACACACCACCTCCAGTACAATTTAGCCACTAGAGCCTCCCCAAATAAAATAGACTGCCTTAAACCAAGCCCCCCCCGACTGCTTTGGGCTACACACCAAGTCCCAATTGACAAGACTCCATTTAGAAGAGGATAAATTGCCTGCCCATAAGAATTGCCTTGCCAGAGAGTCCAATCCCTTCAAGAACCACTTAGGAGCCACTTGTAGCATACATCGATAAATCGGAAGAGCCTGAACCACCGATTGAATCAGTTGAACCCTCCCAACAAAGGATAACCATCTATTTGTCCAGTGTTCAACCTTCAAGCAAAATTTTCCAAGATACCCTGCTATGATTCCCTAGGAGGGTTACCAAGAGAAATAGGAATACCCAAATAAGTCAAGGGCAGAGAGCCAACTTGGAATCTCAAGATAAGAGCAATACTCCTTTGAATAGTTCCAAGAGTGTTGAAGAAGAGGATAGAAGATTTATCCTCATTAACCAGCTGGCCCGAGGCCGCGAGATAAACATCCAAAACCTTACGCTGATTAGTGGCTTCTCTAATCCGAGCAAGTCCCATTAGGGTCGTGTCATCAACAAACTGCAAGTGAGATTGCGGTTGCAAGTCATTACCCCAACTCCAACCTTGAATAATACCTATACCCACATTATGCTTAATCAACCTCCCCAAACCCTCAGCTAGAAGAATGAATAAGTAAGGGGAAAGGGGGTCCCCCTGGCGAAGACCCCTAGAAGCACCAAATAACTTAATATGATATCCATTGATTAGCACAGAGAAAGAGGTAGATGTAACACAACTCATAACCCATTGGATCCATTCGTCAGCAAAGCCAAAAGCCCTGAGGATCTTCTGGAGTAAGGACCAACGAACTCTATCATAAGCCTTAGCCATATCCAGCTTAATAAACATAGCTTTTTCCTTGGAGGTTGCCATAGAATGAATGGTCTCCATAGCAATGACCACCCCATCCAAGATTTGGTGCCCTTCCACAAACTCGCTTTGCTCATCAGAGATAACATCCCCTAGACAATTCTTCAACCTATCTGCTATCAACATAGAGATGATCTTATAAATCACATTGCAGAGAGAGATAGGGCGGAACTGGCCTAACCAGTCAACCCCATCACACTTGGGGATTAGAGCAATGAAAGCGCATTCAAAGCCCGAAGCATCTGCTTATTCCTCTGGGACTCTTGAACTACTTCCCATAAGTCCAGTTTGATAACATCCCAAAACTCTTGAAAGAATTCAACTGGGAACCCATCCGGTCCAGGAGCCTTTCCCTTTCTCATGTAAAAAACAATCCTCTCTAGTTCTTCCAACAAAATGGGACCCATAAGCTACTCATTCATCTCCCTAGTAACTAGAGAAGGAATACAATTGAGAACTTGATTCTCCTCCACCTATTCCTCCTGAGAGTCCTCACTGAAGAGGGACCGGAAATACTGTAAAGACTCCCTAGAAATCTCTTGCAAAGATAAAAACTGCTTACCTCTATCATTGACCAGAACAGGAATGGAATTTCCATGTCTTCTTGCTTTCACTGAGTTGAAGAAGAAAGCAGTGTTCTTATCCCCCTCTTGAAGCCAATCAATACGATCTCTATGTTTCCAGTATATTTCTTCCCTAAGCTCCCATTCCTCTAAAGCCTTGACAACCATGTCTTCCTCTCTAAGCAAGGCTTCAGACAAACCATGCTCTTTGATTTCACTGGTGATGCCATTCAACACTATTTGAGTAGCTTTCTTAGCATGAAAAATGTTCCTGAAACCCTGATGGTTCCACTGGTTAAGTTGAAACTTAGCAAATTGCAGTTGCTTGGCAAAAGTGTACATAGCAGTGCCAAAGGCAGGCCTCCCTTTCCTCCACCACTCCGCTACAAGAGTCTGCAAAGCAGGATCCCAAAGCCACATAAGTTGGAATTTGAATGAAGGAGAGTGAGCGACCCAAGCAGAAGAAGAAACCATCTTGATGGGCCAGTGGTCTGACCCTCTCCAGTCAAGAATCTCGGAGCTTGTGGACCACCCCCCACCAACCCAAAAACTAGAAACCAGAAATCGATCCAACCTCTCCACAATCCAATACTCCCCCACCCTCCTATTGTTCCAGGTGAACAATCCATTACCAGGCTTAATGTCAACAAGATTCAACGATTCTATACTATCCCGAAAAAGGAAAGAAGAAGGTTCCAATCGCATAACCCCCCCCTTCTTCTCACTTAACTCAAGGATGGCATTGAAATCGTCTGCCATAATCCAAGGATGAAAAGGGACCAAACTTCGCATACAAGAAATATGAGACCATAAGTTCTGATTACCCTGAAGGTCAGTGGGGGCATAGATCTTAGTAAACAAGATATATTCCCCAGTCTCAAGACTAGAGACAACCTTGGATAACGAAGATCTGGAGGCAACCCACCAGACAGGGCGAATCCTTAAAGGGTTCCAAAGATAGGCCACCCCTCCTGAGGAGCCCACAACCCCAATACATTGACACTGACTTCTCCCCCATAGCTTTGGCACCAAATCCATCATACTTTCCACTGAAAGCTTTGTCTCCTGCAAGAATAGGATATCAGGAGAATGACTCCATATCAACTCTCGAACAACTTTTTGTCTAGGGCCACTGTTCAAGCCACTCACATTCCATGATAGAACAATAATTTGAGGGGTTGGAAAAATGAGAATCTAGGGTCTTTACTGACCCTGACTCAACCAAATTCTCCCCCATCAATTTGATCTTCTCCAAATCCTTCTTTTTGCCAACCTTTGAAATCTTCTCCATTGGTCCTTTCTTAATGTCCTTCTGATGGAGACCCAAATGTAAGGCCATCTTGTTACTTTTGGCCCCAGCAGATTCCAATTTTTAAGCTGCAAAAGAAACATCCTCCCCAACCAACTCCACTACAACACTAGAAATGGTCCCCAACTGAGCCACTACTGGCAGATCCATCTCCATTTGCTGACTCCCAACAATTTGCAGAGCCTAGGTTGAGTCCCAATTCACACTATCATTGACCAACCCTGATACACCCTGATCCAAAGGAGTCAACCCAGGGTTCACCTCCTATTGGGTAAGGTCGTCCAAGGCTTCAAATCTGTTAAAGGTATCCTCCTCCTGTTTCTCATGTAGGGGCCTCTTTTGTCCCCGATTCCTATTCTTTGACTTAACTAGGATAAAACCATTAGTACCCACAACTTCCACAATCATGGTGGCTTTTCCTTTGTCAGCCCCATTTGTGTTATGGGTTGGCTGTTGAGGTTGGCGCACCACCGATTTATACCTAGGACACTTGCGCTGCAAATGACCATACTCATGACACAAACGACACCGAAATGGTAAAGTCTCATAATCTAGCTACCGAACCCAAGAATAAGAACCCACACACATATCTATAGCATCTGGCAGGGGCTTACTAAGAACAATTTCAACACAAATACAGGCGAAGGTCATTACCTTTCTCCCTAAGGTTTGCGTTGAAGCTCCAACTAGTCTCCCAAGCATTGAATCGAGCATCTGTAGCACATCCTCCCGACAACATTCCACTAGAAAACATGGTAAACAAACCCACACTGGGACCCTATTCGGGAGCTCCTTCGAAGGGTTGAACCCCGCATGCCAAGGTTTGATGAACAACCCCACCTAGTTGTAAAAATACAACCCTCCTTCAAAAACCCTATTCCGATCCTCCATGCAATTGAAAGTAACCATGAAGTAATTGTTTGACAATAACATAATCTCTGTTTCCCCTTCCGGTGCCCAAGTCCTTTGAGCCCAATTCTCCAAAAACTGCAGAGAAACCCTCATCCCCAAAAACTTGTAGTATAACGAGTGTTTTGAAAAGTAATCCACATCTTCCGTTATCATCTCCAGAGGAATAATCAAACTTGGTCTCTCACTACACCTCTCCAGGCAGCCATTAATCTTCGAGATCCGAGAGCCACCAACACTACCAACCCTGGAATTTGAGGCAAAAAGGTTATTATCAAAGGTCTTGACATTCTGGGATGGAGATTTCAAACCCACCACAGCACGAAAATCCATATCAAGAGACGCCTTCAAGGCCTCTCCACCAGTTCTAGACATAGAACTGCATAGAAAGCCCACCCCTCGAAAGGAAATGAGCAAGGACACCACACCCCCCTGCAAGAACACACACACCTCCCCTACCAAGCTCCACCACCGGGCAGATCAAAACTCCCACCGCCCTTCCTCACAAGCAGGTTGTGTATCTGCAGGAACCCCAAGCCCCTACCTCTCGCAGCACCACCCACCACCCGTAGCCACCGCATCTCCTTCAGCACCCGCAACCCCATTACCAACCCCTCCCGCAACACCACCCACACTCGCAAGCACCTCCCTCCCACCGCCGCACTAGCATGCAAGTGCCACTCACGAGCTAGGGTTGCGATGCCCTAGCCCATGCACAACACCCTCCACACACAACTCCATTCTCGAACCTCACTCAATTTGTAATACTTCGATAATATACAGATTCTTAATGATAAAGTAGAGATAAATTATTTTTTGATTTGTTATTATTTATTTTATTCTAAATATTTTGATAGGTAATAGGCTGAAGCTGATAAGGTGTACATACCCTACCCCCTTGTGGGAATTGAACTTGTGACCTCTCTTTCAAGAGCACAAGTTCTCCACCACTAGGCCAACTCAGGTTGTACATTTTATTCTAAATATTATGTTAGTTATTACAATCATTTTATCTTGTCTTTTTAAATTATTTGTCAATAATTTTTAATAAAAATACATTGAACCAAAGTACAAGAAATATGTTTGAATGTAAAACATCATGATGTTTATTATTGTCTATGCAGCTAAAATTATAAGACTAAACCTAATTGAACACTAACCTTAACATTAGAAAGAAAATTGAATAAAATTAAACCTAACCAAACTTTAAAGTAAACCCTAAACCTAAACATTAAATATAACCCAACCCTAAACAAAGTGAAACAGAACCCTATTCCTAAACAAATTTTAACCTTACCATTGAAAATAAACCCTAATCTTAAACCACATTATAATTTAACATAAACCAAATTATGAAGATAGTCAAGCAAGCTACATCATTCATGGGTCATGACTTATTTTTTACAATGCATCAATAGTATATTACCTAGATTTTAGCTATTATTTATTGTTTATGAATTTTTTATGATAATAATACTCTTACATTTTATTTTTCAATCATATCTTATTATCACTCATTATTTTAATTGCATGGGCATGGTGATGTCTTATGTTCAAACATATTTCTTCTAATTTGGCTTATGTTGATGATACATGTTATATTATGTTATCAATCAAATAAACCCATCTTTTACATTTTAATTCCTTCTTGTCTTATTATTTTTCCTAATAATTTTAGGTGCATGGACATTTAATGAAATAATTTTTAATTTTTAATTTTTTAATCTGGTTTAATATGACTTAGTATTCAATATTTGTTAGGGGTTCCATAAACCTAATTAAACATTTAAACAAATTAAACCATAACCCTAAAACAAATTCAACCACTACCTTTACACTAAATCAAATTTAACCTAACCCTAAACTCAATTGAACACTAAACAAAATTGAACTCACCTAATTTAATCTCTAACCCTAAATCAAATTGACTGACAACCTTTACCCTAAAGCAAGTTGAACCCTAACCCTAAACCTAAATTAATATTAAACCAAATTAAACTTTCACCCTAAACAAAATTTCTCCCCGACCTTAACAATATACCAATTTAAACTCTAGCCCTAAACCTAATTGAACTCTAGCCTTAAACCTAATTGACACTAAACCAAACATGCTACCTTAACCCTAAACTTAATTCAACCCCAATCTTAGTGCCTAATTGAACCCTAAATTAAATTAAACACCAACCCTTATTAAATAAGGTCTAATATTTTTAATCAAAACCCTAACTCTAATTTTATATCAAATCGTTACAAATTGAGCACCAAACCAAATTTAACGATAACTCTAAACCGAATTAAACCATAGCTCTAACCCTAACCCTCATTGTAAACCAAAATTGAACCATAACCCTAAACCAAATTAAACCATAACTCTAACCCTAATCCTAATTATAAACCAAAATTGAACCATTACCTTAATTATAAACCAAAATCAGCAAACACTCAATGTAATTAACCCTAATTGTAAACCAAAATGAACCCTAATAGAACATTATTATATAAGGGTTAGGGTAAGGGTTTGATTTGGTTTCTGAGTGTTAAATGAAACCCTATTGTAAATCAAAATGAACCTTAATCATAAAGCTAATTAAAACCTAATTGTAAATCAAAATTAACCTTAATCATAACGCTAATTAAAACCTAAATGTAAATCAAAATTAACCCTGATCATAAACCAAATTAAACCATAACACTAACCTTAAATCAAAATGAATCGTAGTCCAAGATCTAAAGAAAATGTAATTCTAACTCTATCCCAAATTAAACCCTATCCCTAACCCTATCCCTAACCCTAAACCCATACCAAATTCAATCCTAACTTAAACCTGAACCCTAAACCAAGTTGAACCACAACTATAAATGAAGTTGAACCATATCCCTGAAGTTAATTAAACATTAAACCAAATTAAACTCTAAACCTAAACCTAATTGTACCCTAATCTTAACACTATACCAAATTAAATAGAAAACTAAACCAAATTGAACCCTAATCATAAACCTAATTGAACACTAAAGAAAATTAAACAATAACCTTTAACTTGATTGAACCCTAAACCATATTAAACCCTAAGCCTAACCCTAACCCTAAACCAAGTTGAATCATAACCATAAACCAATTTTAACCATATCCTTAAACCTTATTTAACGTTAAACCAAATTAAACTCTAACCCTAAACCTAATTGTACCCTAATCTTAACACTACCAAATTAAAACCTAACCATAAATAAAATTTAACCCTAAAGGTAACACTAAAGAAAATTGAAGCATTTCCATAAACAAAATTGAACTATAACTCTAAACATAATTGAATGTGCTATATAAAATTAAACACAAACCCTAAACTTGATTAAACACTAAACCAAATTGAACCCAAACCCTTACCAAATTAGGCTTACTATTTCAATCCTATCCCTAACCCTAATTCTATATCTAATCTTCTCTAACACTAAATAAAATTGAATTCTCACCCTAAATTTATTTGAACCCTAACCCTAATAGTGAACCAAAATCAAAATTACACCATAAACCTAAACCAAATTGAGCATTAAACCAAATTCAATCCTAACCCTTAAATAAATTATTAATCCTAACATTACCACTAAACCAAATTTAACCCCAACCATAGTTCACTAAGTTAAATTGAACCCTAAGACTAAACCAAATTAAACCCTAATGCTAAACCTAATTGAATAGTAAACCAAATCGAATCACAACCCCGAACCAAATTAAACTCTACCCTTAAACCAAATTGAACGCTAGCCTTAAACCTAATTGACACTAAACTAATCATGCTACCTTAACCCTAAACTTAATTCAACCCTAATCTTAGTTCCTAATTGAACCCTAAATCAAAATAAACACTAACCCTTATTAAATAAGGTCTAATATTTTTAAACAAAACCATAACTCTAATTTTATATGAAATCATTACAAACTGAGCACCAAACCAAATTTAACCATAACCCTAAACCAAATTAAACCATAAATCTAACCCTAACCCTCATTGTAACCAAAATTGAACCATAACCCTAAACCAAATTAAACCATAACTTTAACCCTAACCCTAATTGTAAACCAAAATTGAACCATAACCCTAATTATAAACCAAAATCAACAAAAACTCAACGTAATCAACCCTAATTGTAAACCAAAATGAAGCCTAATCATAAACCAAGAACATTATTATATATGGGTTAGGGTAAGGGTTGGATTTGGTTTAGTGTTAAATGAAACCCTATGTAAATCACAATGAACCTTAATCGTAAAGTTAATTAAATCCTAATTGTAAATCAAAATTAACGCTGATCATAAATCAAATTAAACCATAACACTAACCTTCAATCAAAATAAATCTTAGCCCTACCTCTAAAGAAAATATAATTCTAAATCTATCACAAATTAAACTCTAACCCTAACCCTAACCCTATACCAAATTCAATCCTAACCTAAATGTGAACCCCAAACCAAGTTGAACCACAACCATAAATCAAGTTGAACATATCCTTGAACTTAATTAAACATTAAACCAAATTAAACTCTAAACCTAAACCTAATTATACCCTAATCTTAACACTATACCAAATTAAACACAACACTAAACCAAATTGAACCCTAATGCTAACACTAAACCAAATTGAACACTAAAGAAAATTAAACAATAACCCTTAACTTGATTGAACACTAAACTATATTAAACCCTAAGCCTAGTCCTAACCCTAAACCAAGTTGAATCATAACCATGAACCAATTTTAACCATATCCTTAAACCTTATTTAACATTAAACCAAATTAAACTCTAACCCTAAGCCTAATTGTACCCTAATCTTAACACTACCAAATTAAAACCTAGCCATAAATGAATTTTAACCCTAACCCTAACACTAAAGAAAATTAAAGAATAGCCATAAACCAAATTGAACTATAACTCTAAACCAAATTGAACACTAAACATAATTGAACATGCTATACAAAATTAACCATGAACTCTAAACTTGATTAAACACTAAACCAAATTGAACCCAAACCCTTACCAAATTAGGCTTACTATTTCAATCCTAGCCCTAACCCTAATTCTATATCTAATCCTCACTCTAACACTAAATAAAATTGAATTCTCACCCTATATTTATTTGAACCCTAACCCTAAATGTGAACCAAAATCAAAATTACACCATAAACCTAAACCAAATTGAACACTAAACCAAATTCAATCCTAACCCTTAAATAATTATTAATCCTAACATTACCACTAAACCAAATTCAACCCTAGCCATAGTTCACTCAGTCAAATGAATAGTAAACCAAATTGAATTGCAACCCTATACCAAATTAAACTCTACCCCTAAACCAAATTGAACTCTAGCCTTAAACCTAATTGACACTAAACCAAACATGCTACCTTAACCCTAAACTCAATTCAACTTTAATCTTAGTTCCTAATTGAACCCTAAGTCAAATTAAACACTAACCCTTATTAAATAAGGTCTAATATTTTTAATCAAAACCATAACTCTAATTTTATATCAAATCGTTACAAAATGAGCACTAAACCAAATTTAACCATAACCCTAAACCAAATTAAACCATAACTCTAACCCTAACCCTCATTATAAATCAAAATGAACCTTAATCATAAAGCTAATTAAAACCTAATTGTAAATCAAAATTAACCCTGATCATAAACCAAATTAAACCATAACACTACCCTTAAATCAAAATGAATCCTAGCCCTACCTCTAAAGCAAATATAATTCTAACTATCACAAATTAAACTCTAACCCTAACCCTACACCAAATTCAATCCTAACCTAAACTTGAACCCTAAACCAAGTTGAACCACAACCATAAATCAAGTTGAACATATCCCTGAACTTAATTAAACATTAAACCAAATTAAACTCTAAACCTAAACCTAATTGTACCCTAATCTTAACACTATACCAAATTGAACCCTAATGCTAATACTAAACCAAATTGAACCATAATCCTTACAATAAACCAAATTGAACCCTGATCCTAAACCTAATTGAACACTAACGAAAATTAAATAATAACCCTTAACTTGATTGAACACTAAACTATATTAAACCCTAAGCCTAATCCTAACCCTAAACCAAGTTGAATCAAAACCATAAACCAATTTTAACCATATCCTTAAACCTTGTTTAACATTAAACCAAATTAAACTCTAACCCTAAGCCTAATTGTACCCTAATCTTAACACTACCAAATTAAAACCTAACCATAAATGAATTTTACCCCTAACCCTAACACTAAAGAAAATTAAAGAATAGCCACAAAGCAAATTGAACTATAACTCTAAACATAATTGAACGTGCTATACAAAACTAAACATGAACCCTAAACTTGATTAAACACTAAACCAAATTGAACCCAAACCCTTACCAAATTAGGCTCACTATTTCGATCCTAGCCCTAACCCTAATTCTATATCTAATCTTCACTCTAACACTAAATAAAATTGAATTCTCACCCTAAATTTATTTGAACCCTAACCCTAATAGTGAACCAAAATCAAAATTACACCATAAACCTAAACCAAATTCAATCCTAACTCTTAAATAAATTATTAATCCTAACATTACCACTAAACCAAATTCAACCCTAACCATGTTGGCTTGATGATTGTAATGGATGACTTCATGTGTTGTCATTGATGGTGCATGTATACACACACATATGTTCACATTGTCTTAGTCATCTTAGTTAAGACAAACCAGTACTACTCCTAAGTCTTTGTATTGCAAAACCAGTATTATATGCATAGAGAAGTCCAGTCGGTTTTGAAGGTGTCTAACCGGTATATGTAGACAACTGGTATATGCAGGAATGGCATGACACCAGCTTGGAGATTCAGTGGAGATCAACAAGGAAGCAAATGGAGGACAATCGGTCTATGAGTTGGAAGAGGTTAACTCTTAACCGGTATCGGTGTTCCAACTGGTTTTACTGATTGTGTGATGAGTTATCACCGGTCGTGATGAGTTATCCCTAACTAATAGATTTGGCGGCAATATGTGATGTGCTATGTTAGATTGTCTAGATACACTGCACCTAGGAAATTGTGATATGATTCCTGAGCCGACATGAAATCTAATGTATATATAATGACATTGTGATGAACCATTTTTATGATGCGAGATAGAAGTGTTAAGTTGTTGCGATTTACTGAAGGCATTGGAGAGCATGTCGGTGATGCAGTTTTGAGTGAGCAAAAGAGGATCTATTCAAGCAAGATGTGCTACTTATAGATCACACCACCTGTTGTTTTCTAATCACTACAACAGTCAAATCCCCTAACCGGGTAAGCTCTAACAAGCTTCATTGTACAAATCCTCTAACCAAGTGATCCATTAGTTTGGGTTTGAAATCCTCTATCGAGGTTACTCCTAATAGCGTACTACCTTTAACAGGGTATAGCTCCTAATAGAGCTTTGGGATATTTAACAGGATTCACTCCTAGCAGAGCACTTTATAGACCTTAACCGATCAGTTACCTATTACTGCAGATAGTTAACTTGTGAGTCCCATCTCACTATGGTTTTTCCCATTTGGGTTTTCCATGTATAAACACTTGTGTTATGGTGGATGTTTTACTTGTTGTGGATGCTTTAATATCATTTTGGATTGCATGCATAGTATTAACTAAACGGGTTAACTGTGTTTACCGGTCTGTGTTTAAAGTGATATTGTTTTTGTAGTCACTGATTCACCCCCCCTTCTCAGTGATTTATAAGTCTATCAAACCATAGTTCACCAAGTCAAATTGAACCCTAAGACTAAACCAAATTAAACTGTAATGCTAAACCTAATTGAATAGTAAACCAAATTGAATCGCAACCCTAAACCAAATTAAACGCTACCCCTAAACCAAATTGAACTCTAGCCTTAAACCTAATTGACACTAAACCAGACATGCTACCTTAACCCTAAACTCAGTTCAACTTTAATCTTAGTTCCTAATTGAACCCTAAATCAAATTAAACACTAACCCTTATTAAACAAGGTCTAATATTTTTAAATCAAAACCATAACTCTATTTTTATATCAAATCATTACAAACTGAGCACCAAACCAAATTTAACCATAACCCTATACCAAATTAAACCATAACTCTAACCCTAACCCTCATTGTAGACCAAAATTGAACCATAACCCTAAATGAAATTAAACCATAACTCTAACCCTAACCCTAATTGTAAACCAAAATTGAACCATAACCCTAATTATAAACCAAAATCAACAAACACTCAACGTAATCAACCCTAATTGTAAACCAAAATGAAGCCTAATCATAAACCAAAATGAACCCTAATTGAACATTATTATATAAGGGTTAGGGTAAGGGTTTGATTTGGTTTAGTGTTAAATGAAACCCAATTGTAAATCAAAATGAACTTTAATCATAAAGCTAATTGAAACTTAATTGTAAATCAAAATTAACCCTGATCATAAACCAAATTAAACCATAACACTAACCTTAAATCAAAATGAATCCTAGCCCTAGCTCTAAAGCAAATATAATTCTAACTCTATCCCAAATTAAACTCTAACCCTACCCTAACCCTATACCAAATTCAATCCTAACCTAAACTTGAACCCTAAACCAAGTTGAATCACAACAATAAATGAAGTTGAACCATATCCCTGAACTTAATTAAACATTAAACCAAGTTAAACTCTAAACCTAAACCTAATTGTACCCTAATCTTAACACTATACCAAATTGAACCCTAATGCTAACACTAAACCAAATTGAACCCTAATGCTAGCACTAAACCAAATTGAACCCTAATCCTAAATCTAATTAAACACTAAAGAAAATTAAGCAATAACCCTTAACTTGATTGAACACTAAACCATATTAAACCTTAAGCCTAATCCTAACCCTAAAGCAAGTTGAATCATAACCATAAACCAATTTTAACCATATCCTTAAACCTTATTTAACATTAAACCAAATTAAACTCTAACCCTAAACTATATTGTACCCTAATCTTAACACTACCAAATCAAAACCTAACCATAAATGAAATTTAACCCTAACCCTAACACTATAGAAAATTGAAGCATATCCATAAACCAAATTGAACTATAACTCTAAACATAATTGAATGTGCTATACAAAATTAAACACGAACCCTAAACTTGATTAAACACTAAACCAAATTGAACCCAAATCCTTACCAAATTAGGCTTACTATTTCAATCCTAGCCCTAACCCTAATTCTATATCTAATCCTCACTCTAACACTAAATAAAATTGAATTCTCACACTAAATTTATTTGAATTGTAAACCTAATATTGAACCAAAATCAAAATTAGGGCGAGTGTTATAATCTTAACCCTAATTCTGATTCTATATTTGATTTTGAATCTAAAACTAACTGAAATTCATCCCTAGCCCCAAACGAAATTAAAACCCAATCTTAAGCATAAATCAAATTTAACCTTAACCCTTAAATAAATTCCTCAGCCAACCATTAATATTGAACCTAAATTCAAAGGTAGTCCTAAACCACATTGAACACTGACCCTAAAACTAAATGAAAGTGAAACTATAACCTTAAATCATATTGAACCCGATCCTAAACGTGATTAAACATATTAACCATTGAATTAGGGTTAGTTTTAGGGTTCAATCAAGATTATAGTTTTTTAATGGTTAGGTTTTAATTTGGGTTGGCCTTTAATGCGGGTCAACTTAAATTTTTTTTAAATGTTCAAGTAATCTTATTAAATTTAAATTATTTAAGTTTTAAAAATTATTGATTTGCATGAAATTTGATTTAAATAATTTATATAAATTTTTTTTATTGAAGTTAGAAAAGTATTATAATTATTATTCATTCATTTAACATTTAAACATTAAATAAAGTTTAACTCAAATTATTAAAATTTAAAAATATTATTATATTACATTTAATTTAATTCTAAATAAATTATTCTTCAATTATAAAATTATTAGATCATTATGGTTTATTTAATTATTTGATTCTAAATAATTTTTTTTTTAATTATAAAATTATTAGATCATTATGATTTATTTAATTTATTATGTGTTGAAGCTGCAATGCTATTAATATATAAATTAAGCCGAGACATAAGAAGCTTTAATTTTTCTATTATTTTAATAACTTAATTTTATTACTTCAAAATTAAAGCTTGAATATCTCTTAGCGTAATATATATACATATATAAAATAACAAATGTGACTATTTTCTTTAGTAAGTGATTTGCTCACGGTAAACAATTTTTTAATCCGTGTTTATCTTTTTACTTTGAATAAATGGGACTCGTTCATGCCTATTTCATCCCTACTATTGGGAATATTTAATATATACTTTGTAAATTATAATATTTTAAAATATAATTTAAATTATTATGAAGTGTAAAAATAAATAAGTTAGAAATTTTAATGTATTTAAATCGATGAGTTTAAATGTAAATTGATATTTCAGATCATATTTGTTAATTAAAAATTCTTCATGTTTGTTAAATAATTTTTTTATAATAAATATAAAAAAAATGTTATCTTTGACTCATTATATTTTTTTACATTTAATTTTAACAAATTAAATTAAATTTCATTAAATAAATTCGAAAAATGAAATATATATTAAAAATTAATTAAAAAATAGAAAATAAATTTATGACATTAAGAAATCAATTAATTTAATTTAATGTAAGTAAATTACTCTAATTTAGTATTTTTATAAAATACGAAAAAAATATAATATATATTAAAAAATAGAAAATAAATTTATCTCAATACAAAATCAATTAATTTGAAGTAAATAAATTACTTTAATTTAGTATTTTTATAAAATACGAAAAAAATATAATATATATTAAAAAATAGAAAATAAATTTATCTCAATACAAAATCAATTAATTTGAAGTAAATAAATTACTTTAATTTAGTATCTTTTATAAAATAGAAAATAAAACTTTTCATATTTAATAAATTAATTGTTTAGAATACTCAATATGCTTTTGTAATTTCAAAAGAATATAGTTTTAATTGAGAGCCAAAATAAAGAGTGGGGACACATAAGAGTGGCCAGTGCATAAATACATTCCATAACCCTAAGTAAATAAATTTATATATAAAAAATATATTTGTTTGTGATTGATTAAAATAAATATTTTTAATAACTAAATTCATTCCAAAGCTAATGACAAGTACTAATAAGAAAAAGATATGCAAATTAAAAAAATACACACTCTAAATAATCTCTTAGCAGATATTTTTTTCCCTTCAGGGTACCTCCTCTTCCCTATAAATAGGAGCTTAATCCTCGTGGGACCCCACCCTAAGTTTTGGGCTTGAGAGAGGCATTTCTAGTGCCAAAAGGTTAAAGTCATGGGCGTTATTTGAATTCAGAGCGAAGCGGATGTTCTAAACGTATGGCTACTTTGCTCGGGCTAAATCACTGTTTTCAGTGGAAATAACAAAGCAAAAGCTCCAACAACTGCAGCTATGGAAGATCGTGGAAGCCCTCTTAAAAATCAGCCGAAGTTTATGGTTTATGAAAACCCTGCTATTGCCAATGCATTATCTGCCACTAGTCTTCGACCAACAAGGGTTAACATTGTCGCCATTGTCATCGCGTGTTTTGCTTCTTCACTCCTTACGCTTGGCTTTTATATCTGGTAATTCTTAGTAAATTTCTTATCTCAGTTTTGTATTAAGAATAATTTGTAAACCTGTTCACGAACCAGTAGCCAAAATAGATTAGCATTGGATGTGAAGGTCTTAAGGAGAAAAATGGGTTTTCCTAGACCCTAGAAACCTCGGATGGATTTTTGGAATGTTATAGAGAAGTTCACAGTGTTGCAAATTGTTTTTTTCCTTTTTGTGTTTTTTGTTCTTTTAAATTTATAATTTTTTTTTTCCAATAAATTCTTGGTAAGCTGACAGCGTAGGGAGGTGTCAGGACGAGGTGTAGTGGGCAGAAGCTGAGGGCATTGTTTGTTGAACTTGTTCCCATTAAACTGAAATTAGATGCATTTGTTTTGTTGTACTGAAAGGTATAACAGTTCGTTTGCGGGTCAGCTTGTTTTTCCTTCTGTAACAAGTTTATCTGTTTTATAATGTTTTTGTGTTTTTGGGCTGTTAAATGTTGGGTGAGGTTATTAAGCTTGAATGAAGTTTATAAGAATCATAAATTTGATTTACATTGGAATCTAATCCATACTTGTGACCATACAACCTTGCCAGAGTTGTGACCCCTTTATTGTAGTGAAAATAATTTAATCTTCGTTCATACTCATTACCATTAAATCACAATCCCTTGGATCGGTCCTCGATGAATGCCATTCTCATTTTTGCATGCATAGTACATGATAGGTTAACCTCTTAATTATAACAAATAAGAACAAATCTGGTAACTTCGAATGTCCATTCAGTAGTGTAAGGACCATACTACAGTAATAAGGATCAGATAAAAGGAAGGGCCTGGTACCCACGCATTATACATTTACTTGCTTTTAAGAACAGTTCCCATCAATGTAGGGTTACTACTAGATGCTTAAAGCTTCCGCAATTCATAATTATTGAATGTGAGATATCATCTAGAGGAAATTGTTTACAATGCTTTTAAATCCAAGTTTAGAGTCATACTAGATGACACATCACTAGTTAAATCATGAGATTGCATTATACATTTGAGCTCCTTATATAGACAAGAAATCCCACAATGCAGCTGCTTTAAAATCTTACTTTAATTTTCTGAAGGATCCACTTTTATAAATAGATCCTTCGTGTCTAGGCTAAGTGTTGGATAATTTAGACAATTGACGATATCCTTTAGAAAAAACCACTTTTAAGCTTTTTAGATTGCGTTGGCATGTCACACTACATTACCCTTCATCAAGAAAATTAGATTGGATTACAAATACAAGAGCCTTACATAGGTATGAAGAAGGTTCATCTTTACAAGATCCTTACATAGATACGAAGAAGGTTCATTTTACAAGATCTTATGGAAGCTTCATTCTTAGGATCTCAAGAG
Organism: Cryptomeria japonica; assembly: GCF_030272615.1. Classification (NCBI taxonomy): domain Eukaryota; kingdom Viridiplantae; phylum Streptophyta; class Pinopsida; order Cupressales; family Cupressaceae; genus Cryptomeria; species Cryptomeria japonica. Next base: position 549,816,362 of record NC_081410.1, on the reverse strand, counting down.
GGTTCTCTTTCATGATTAAATCTCTTCAATGTGGGTCACTATTAGTGTTAAAAAATTTCATAGACCATATTAATTGAAACAAGATAATTTTTTGTAAAAATTGCTTAGACATTGTTTAAGTTGATGTTTTGAGTTATGCTACACAATTCATCATTAGGAAAATCATGAGGTTGGATTTGAAATTCAAGCCCCTCATGTAGATGCTGATTGGCAAACAGTGAGGCTAGAACTCAGATGCTGCTCATCCACACTATGGATTCTTAATGTCAACTCACTATCACTCCTCCAAACATGCAACGATCTAGCTCCTATGCATGCATATTACAGTTAACTATGTTCATTCAAGTGCTAAGCATGAAAGAAGCTCAAAACAGAAATGAGCATGCAAAAGATTATACATAGATGACTGCAGCACAAGAATTATCCAGGATAAACCCTAAAATCAGGGAAAACTCCAGCAAGAGTGAGATATGCTCCTTGCTCCAGTATCTCCAGATTTTCCACCACATTACAATGGTGTTCAGAAAGCTCTATGGTAAGGAAACAGAAGCTCCTGACACCTGCAATCTTATCTGCACCTTCAAAACACTTCATTGTCATTTTTGCCCACCAAAATTACAAGAACATGGAGGTTTTACACTTGAGTTAATACTCTAAAACTTGTCAAATGATTTCACCTGCTTTTCCAACTCCTATAGCTTCCTTAACCTCAAAAAAGGAAGACTAACTGTCCAAAAAGTGAGATTGAAAGACAAAGCCCTCTGCATCCCATATTCCGTTTGCACTGTAAGGTTTTGCTGCTTTTGACAGTCTGAAGTGTGGACATTTGCCAAATCATTTAAATTTTGCCCAGTATTTGTATTTTGCTGTGCTCGGTGGCTTTTATGATTTTGCCAAAATATGTTTTCTATAATTTACCAAAATAAGTTTTCTAGGTCATTGTGAGGTCTGCAACTTGTTTCCATTTTCCAAGGATTTTGTGAGATGTTCTGTACTACCCCAAACACTTTCCTAACTTCTTTACAATGTCCCATGCTCCAAAATAGCTTGCATTCTGACAAATTAAAGTTCCTGTTGCATTTTAAGGTTTTCCTTTCCTGAGTGGAACCACTTTGACCACTTTGGTCAAACTTCTATGATCTGTTTTTGGATCACAGAAGCCTAACCGAATCTGCAATCAGTTTAAAAGCTTTACGCTTGTCTTCTTAAGAGTTGTTGCATTTACGAATAGAACTCTTTCATTTAGGGTAACCATTCGAGACTTGAAACCTTTATAATGTGCAAACTGCAAATGCATAACATCCTTCTTGCAGAAGCCATTTGCATGATTTGTGGATTTACATTTTGATCACACTACTTGATCATACAAGCCACTGATAACATACATGATTTTCTTAAATAGAAGGCTAAACATACAAGCCACTTATAAGGCTTTAACCTTAGCTTCTTGAAAAGTCTCAATTTTCTTAATTCTTTTTAATGTCATGTAAACCTCTCTGGTCCATAATTATCGGACACAATATATCTTTTGTAAGAAATTGCCTGCAAAAACTGTAGATTTACATTTTGGGGCACATGACGTGACGCATCCTTGGGATAATCATGAGATAAGATCTATTGTTCAATCTTTCTTTAGATAAAAATGCCAAATCTGCACTTTGATTCGAAAGCTCCATACTTAACTTTTAAAGAAGCCTCACTTCTATGAATAGTTTTCTTTCACATGAGATGTGTAACAAATACTTTAACTTGCATGCTTCATAATAATTTAACACAAGATTTCTGTAGTGACATTTAGGGTCAAATATGTGATTCATTATCAACAAAATCAAGAAATTCGTATATTTTGCATTGTTCCATGGGGATGTTTTCCTGCCAAATAAACTCAATTTTTGAGATAGGGACATCCTCAATATGTGGGGGATGGGGATGAGATGTCCCCACAGTGCCCTTCCATTGCCCACCATAGAGGGAACACCACCCCTGCATGTCCATGTAGTCTAGGGGATGTCCTTAGGGATGTTCTTTCTTGTAGGGGTGGCCAGGGGACTCCTTGCCATCGTTGGGACCACAAAGAGACCACAAAAAAATAAAAAATTGCAATTACCCAATAATAAAAAAATATATAAAAATTGTAGTTAATGCTATGTGCTTGAAAGATTTTGACTTGCAAAAAATTTAAAATAATAGAGTTTTTTGAATGAAAATAGAGAAAATATTTTTATGTGCGATGAATTATTTTAAGTTGTAACTTATAAAATAATTTATTATTTATATCGATATTTAGTTTTTTTAGATTGTAGGAATTGGGTAGCCCCCCATATGAATTATAGTGTGTTGGGTAAACTTTTTAACGTGACTGGTGACATTGGCGTGACATGCCCTTTGGTATCGTTGGGTTGGGGGGAGATTGGACCACCTGACCTTGTGCCTACTACAGGTTGCTCTAGCCAATCGAGCCAAGCCCCCAACCCATTTATAGCCACATATATACATATATATTTGATCGGTGATCGCTTTTGATTGGAGCTTTTAATTAGCGGGGCCACAATAGGGTCCCCATCCCCGAGTACATCATATCATATTTTGAGGCATTAACACCTCTTTTTACCATTTTCCTTGACTCTTCTCTCTCCTTATCTCTCCTTTGTGATATCGCTCCACTCCTTATCTCTCCGCTTCTCTCCTTATCTCTCCACCCCTTTGAAGAGCATGCGGTTATACTAAGAAAGGGGGGGGGGTGAATCAATATAACAACAAATTTTACCAATTTAAACTTTATCAATAACAATAACATTATTCACTAACTTAAACAATCATGCACTTAAGAAGAATACAATATTTATGTGGAAACCTTGATGGGAAAAACTACGACAATTTAATGCTTTTATAGATTTTTTCTTTTACAATGTTTGTAGGCACCAACCTACTAGAGGCACTGTTGATGTGTTTTTTATGCACTTCAAACACATAATAAAATTCCAAAGGTATTCTATCCTCTCTTGATCAAAATCTTCTTGGATGCTGAATTATATGATTGACCAAGATGACCCCAAGGTTTCTATAGTTAGGTTTTGATGTATGGATAGCTCAATTGGTTGATGTGATTGCTGGTAATCCAAGGGGACTTGTGTTGAAGCTTGAATGCTTGAATGTTTGTTGGAACGTGAAACAAACTTGGGAAAAAAGAACAAAAGGATAAAGGGTTTAGGAAACTGATTTAATCTTAGGAATGCAAGAGCAATGGACAATCTTTGGTGAAACTCAAGTAGACTTTATTTTGCCATGCAAAGCAACAAATCCACAGAGTTTAGTGCGATCTCCTAAGGTAAGCATATGATGTTCAAATCACTACTAATAACGAGGATACCATCAAGGCAATGCATATCAAAATGTGAATAGCATTGAAATTAAGCACATTTAAGGATCCCAGTTGACCACACAAGGCAAACTTGCAATCAACAAATTGCTAGTGGTATGGATAAACGAATTTCACCATTGACCATGCACAAAGTTCTTTCATTCATCTAATCAACATGAAAGCAAATGAGAAGTAGAGACCATGCAACTTGTTGAAATAACACATCAAATCCACCATAGCTTCAATGAAATCATATGCTCTTTACAACAAGATCTTGGTAACAAGCTTTGCCTTCTCCTAATCTAACTTCTATTCTATCTTATACTCTATTCTTCTTACTTTACTGCTTCTATGTCAACCCTTTACAAATGAGATAATTGAGCCTTATATAGAGGGCTCATTACAATGAATGGCTCAATTTGATTCACAATCAATGGCTGACATTACAAGATAAAACCCTAATTAGGGTTTGTTACAACAACTCCCTTTCGGCCGATGAGAAAATTACATTTAGGTTCAATATTGAATGTGAACCTGTAGTAAATGAGGTTAGGTATCTTGAATTTTGTGCCTTCATGTGATAAGTTAGGTACATTGCTTCTAGACACGCTGACGTGGAGCCTCCTGATTGGTCGGCGATGATTGGGATGCCACCTCAACTTGCATTGTAGACTTGATATTCATCACAAGCAAGTTTGATGTAGAGCAGCATCTTTTGATATTCAACATCTCCTAAGCTTGGTGTGATGAAGATGAAGGTATCTCTATGGTTAAGTAAACTTCCTTAACCCTTGCTTACCTATCTTACCTTGATCACCCTGACTTCGTATTAGTTGACCTATTGATGATGTTTGATCATGCATCCTCTTTGCTTCAAAGTCCCTTATTGAGGTTCCTCCTTTGGTGTACTAGCAATGATTCTTGGATTTCGGGAAGATATTCAAGATTGTAAAACATCTTCTCATCCTATATGCTATCTTTCCTTCATGCCGTAACGCTTGGACCTCCTTGTGTGACCATGATGCGATGAGAATAGAGATCTTGATGACGATCTTGTTCTTTTACTTCTCCATGTACATCATGTCATAGACTTATCCTGCCTTGGTGTGATTCTTAAATGCAAAATGTGTCTCTAATATCCCCATCTTTACTTTGATCCTCCTACGATCAAACCTGCCTCTTTGCTTCTACCTGCAAAACAAACAAGAAGATATCAAACATCATAAAGTATATATTAACTTTACCTACCCTTCATCTCTTATGTGCTCTGATTTTGTCTGATCAAATGATGTTTTAGGTCTGATTAAAGTCTGACCACATATTCTCTGTTCGGATATGATCTTTGATTGCTCTGATTTCTAATTTCAGGTTGAATTGTGTGATGCTTAGGGTTTGACCTCTAAATTTTATATGTTGTAAAGTCTGATTTTTGGGTACTAATGTCTGATCATGCATGGAAATTCACTCAGACTTGCTTCAAAGAGTGGATGAAAACATCTCCAAGTCAAGCCTAAGTCTAAAATCGCCTTGCTTTAAAGCAAAGTTTGATCAATGAAATGAACAATCTTTGTAACCAAAACCGTTGTCCATGATGTATTTCTCTCTGCTCTTAAGTGTTAATCAGAATTCGATGACTGTTTGAATGATGTCTCGACTGAGGTGGAAGACTTCCTCTATATAGGCATTGATATGTGGAGGGGTGTGTTTCTTCACCTTCTAGGCCGACTTGACTTAGCAAACAAAACGTTTTGATTCCTCTACTCAAGCACTTCATGTTCATTCAAATTTTAAAGGCATTTTGAGAGGTCGGCTTTTTTTGCCTCGTTTGCACAAATGTTTCGGCATTTTGACACGCATTTGTACTATGATTTTGGCTCTAGGTCCTCCATTTGCAGAATGAAGGCAACATTTCAACTTTCTTTTGCAGAATGCAAACTTTATCTTGAGCGCTATTTTGTGCTTCATTTGCACAATATGGGTGGCTTTTGCCCTTTCATTTACACAATATGGGCAGCTTTTGCCCTATCAGATGACAGTAACTAAAAAAAAACTTATGAGAACAAGATACACAATAATTATCCTGGGAAAACCCTCCACCTGAGGGTGAAAAACCCAGCTACACAAATAAATTATTTATTGAATGCTCAAACTGAATACATAGCTCTCAAAATGAACAGTCAATCATCTAACGATAACCATGACTGAACATGAATACTAATATCTTTTACTGAGACTTTGATCAACTTCTGAAATACAAAAGAGAATCAGACTGACTGAAGATAACAGCAGCATATAATGATCAGCAATATCCAGAACTCTATAACGGAAGATCAGCAAAAACATAAGAAAATTGAATGTCTCGAACTTCACACACTTCGGCATCTATCAAAATCACAAAATAGAATAACACATCCAGATATAACTCTTGAAGGAGGAAGATGGAAGATCAAGCATCAAATGAATTGTCAGCTACACAACCGACACCAAGAGAAGCCTCAAACACACGGAAATGATGAACTTGAAACGGAAGAAATCCACAAAGAAGTAATTTCCGCCAGCTCACATACAGATTGGAGATGGTAAAGGAAGAAGACTTAAAACTACAGCTAATTGCTGATGAACACAACGAAGAAATAGAACTTTATTCTCCTGAAGCTACACACAATAACATTAGGTGTTCATTTGCACAACATTACTCTTGGTGGCGGCATTAAGACTTGCATTTGCACAAACATTTCGGTATTTCATGCTTGGTTTGCACAAAGTCTTCAAGCTTGGGCGGCATTTCGGTGTTGATTTGTACAACTAGATTGGCATTCTCCTCTTCATTTGCACAACATGGTCGATTTTTTGGGGCCAATTTGCACAAGAAAGTTGACATTTGAAGGCTTGCTTGCACAACTGTTGCTTCACCGTGGCGGCCTTTTGCTCATCTCATGCAGATTAATTTCGGCTTTTTAGCTCTTGCATGTACAAACATGGTGGCTTTGACCCCTTTGCATGCACAAATGGTTATCTTGCTAAGGTGACATTTAGGGGGTCATTTGCACTAAGTTGGTGTGATTTTGTGCTCCATTTGCACAAGGGTGGCGGCAAATTGACCTTTGTTTGCACAAACAAGGCTGCTCTTCACCGTCCATTTACACAAATGACCCCTCATGAGCAAGCCCATACCAAGACCCCACTCCTTAAGCAAAATTTTGCCTTAGACAAATTTTTGAATTTTCATCAAAATTTCTCAATTTTGATCACTTATCTAACATTGCCATAGGTTATCTCATGATTTTTGCCTCTCTAGCATGTGCGCAATTCTAGGGTTCATTCGCACAAATGCTGCTTGATGGTCAAGCCAGTGCTAGGACCATGCCTTGAGCAAGAATCAATCTTAGTCAAATTTTCACCTCCAAAATTTTGATAAGCCTAATGTTTCCACACTTCATCATTTGAATATTTTACATCATTGGAAGCAATTCTTAGTCAAATTTTCACCTCCAAAATTTTGATAAGCCTAATGTTTCCACACTTCATCATTTGAATATTTTATATCATTGGAAGCGATTCTTGACGTCAATTCTCTGGACCTAGCCTTTGACACCCAAAAACCCCAAGAGCCACTCATGCTTGCAAATGAAATCTTGATGACCTAATCACCTAAAACAACTTAATTATGAAAGTCTCAATCCGATAGAACCAACCTTCTCTTCACAAGCAAAGGCAAACTACTAAGAGACTGACACTAAGCCAAGACAACAACATTAAAACCCTAAGCCTAAAGCGAAAAAGTAGGGATCCTCATTTTCAAGGGGGTGAGATGTGAAAATGTCAAAATAGGCACTAACCCCTAACTTAATTTGTGAGCACCAACCCACTGGAAGCACCAACTCCTACTTCTGAATTTGTAGGCACCAACATACTAGAGGCATCAACCCCTAATTCAATTTGTGAGCACCAACCCATTGGAAGCACCAACTCCCTATATGAGGCACCAACCACACCAATATGAATTTCCACCTTGACAATGTCGCTATCTTAATGGATGATGGATCCTCAATTTGGTATAGCTCTCTAAGTGCTATAATATGTTCCACAAATCTGTTATGATCTCGTCATAAATCTGTCATAATTTCTTCTTCAAAATATGCTATGAACTCCTCATACTTTTCTTAACTAAGTCTGCAATCTATCTACTTATCAATGATTTTTGGTGCATATGTTTTCTTTTCTTTGAAAACACACACCACACGGACTACCATACTTCATTTACTATCTATATTTATAGCAATCATCCTCATACCTCTTCATTGAAAAGAGACACCTCTTTGAAAACACACCCCTTCAAATCGTACCTCTTGAAAGTGTTTGGTAATAAGTGCATCTTTTATAATGTTTGCCACAACTGACAAATGGTTTGTTTCGTCCAAGCACTCCAAAATACAAGTTGAACTCCAACATTGCCCATCAGAATTGATCAAGCATATTAATCATTTGCTTTTTAATAATATGAATTATTTTCTTACTCTTTGAACAGATTGCTTTTTCAACCAATCACACCTTTTGGTTTATTACTATTGGTTGACTCTTATGAATTGATGCTTTCCCATTAAACATACTGCTTCTTAACAAAGTTGTTGTTCATTAAGAAAATCGCTACTGTCATTAAGGAAGTTTCATCGAATGAAATAAATAATATCTGATCAACAATTCCTTATCATTGTCTTTTTTATTTGTCTTTAATCGCTGATCATATAACTTTGAAATTGCTGCCTTGATACTTGGTTCATTACTTCTTATTCTATTACATTTGCCTTTGTCTATTCATGACTTCTATAATCTTGGTCCATGTATTTACCTTACACTATTTAATCATTGCTTTTATTCAATGCATTGAAAACAGATCTCCGTGAGAGATCATTTGCTGCCATAAGTGATTTTTGATTGTTGTCTTAGGCATAGTTGCTGCCATAGTTGGACTACTTGCCAAGTTTTTGGCGAGATTTAAAAAAATCGCGAGTATTTTTCCTTGGCGAGTTTTTGTGACTTTAACTCGCCAGTTACTTGCTGAGTTTTTGGCAAAAACTCGCCAAAAACTCGCCAAGTTTTTGTTGCCAAAAACTTGACGAATCAGTGAAAAAAACTCACTTGTGAGTGAATAAAGGCAAAAATGAGTTTCATTTCATCATTTTCTGTCTTGTATTTTGCTGAGAAGGGAAAAAACACACTCCCAAACACTTGCAAACTGATTTCCATCGAGTTTTTTTCAAGTCAGTCTCATTTTCATCATCAGAATATATACATGAAATATAACATTTAAGTGTAAGATAGGAAGACTTATACTTTAAGTTATATTTCATATATATATTGGCAGGATGTTTGAGAGTGGTTTCAGATTTCTAAGAGTTATAATGCAAATTCTAGGTTTTAGAAGATCTTTTAAATTTTTAGACTTAGTCAAATTTCAATAATCAGTATGCTCCTATCAGCATTCTCTCGCTCTCTCTAACTCACTCACTTTATCTGCCCCGAATTTTAGACCTATCTATCTCCCTATCACTCTTCCTCTATCACCCTCTCTACCACTCTCCATCGCACTCTCTCCTCTTTCCCCCAAGATCTAGACCTATCTCTCTACCCCTCTCTTTCTCACCCTTAGACCCCTATGAGGGGTGCTACCCTCAACCTAATTTTATTTTGTAGATGCTTGGTGGCAAAGTTGAGGTTGAAATACCCAAAATCTCAAAAAATTTGCCCTCAAAATCTTATGTCAGTGTTGTAGTTCATCCAATTGTGAGCGCAATTGGAGCTTGTTTGAGGCATGTCAACGTTGTAGTTCATCCAATTGTGAGCAAAATTGGAGCTTGTTTGAGGCCATCCACACGAAGAAGAGGAGCAAGTTAGCTCAAAAATGCCTCAATGACCTTGTCTTTGTGCAATATAATCTTCGGTTGCACATAAGGTAGAGGAAGCATCAGGTGGTCCAATTGATTTGGATGATATAGATCCTTATAGTGATTGGACATTGCAGGAGTAGCCTCCATTGTTTACAAAGGATGACATCAATGATTTGGAGAGGCAGGCTACGAAGGAGTAGTGGGGTGGATTTGGTTTCACACTGGATGACATTGAGGAGGATGAGGAGTCATTGCCAGTGCCAGGTGTAGCTAGAGGTAGAGCTGCATCCAAGATGGAGGACGAGCCACAATTTGAGCCAATCATACTGAGTGAGGAGGCATAATCATGCCCACAACAGACTTCTAGGACTAGACCCCCTAGTTCTACCTCTCCCCTAGTTTTTACTAGAGCGAGGAAGAGGAAGATGTAATTGTATATATTTATTTACTTTTAGTTCTACAAAAACTATTTACTATTTTGCTTCCAGCCATCAGCATTCCTCACGAGGATGCGATTTTGCACCCACTTTGCATTTAAATATATCTAGACTCAGCTTGTTTCTTTTGTGTTATCATTTATTGACTCACGGGATGCATCCTCTCATTGAATTTTGCAAAAGAAAATGCATTTCTAATAAAATTTAAGCAATTTTTTAAGTTCCTGAGTTTTTTGCTGAGTATTGGCTGATTTTTTCCCAAGTTCTTTTTTCGGGCCTTGGCAAGTTTTTGGTTTTGGCAAGTAGTTCAACTGCGGTTGCTGCCATACTAAGTCAACGTTCTTTCTTGCTGTGGTCACCAAATTCGTAGTCACTGTTCATACTTTACTGTTCATTGTTGTTTATTTATTTCATTAAACTCAGCACCACATCTTTCTTTAAATGCTCCTATTATTTATCTCTTATTCCTTGACGCTGTACAAGTGTAATCACCAACTTTTCTTATGTATATTCAATTCGCTGTCATCTGGTGATTGTTATTTGTAAAGACACATTCCCATCTTTGCTAATCACTTGCTTGTATTATTCAATACTAACCATCTTATTGAATAAGAATCGGTTTGCATTATGAATCAGACTTCATTTGCTGTTGCTATAAATCACTGTAATATTGGACTTTATTTGTTTTTGTCTTGATACTCTGCAAACAACAAAATCGCTGCATAGTGAATTTGCTGTGCTTAAAGGAAGTTGGTATCATGAGGTTAACCATTGCTTAATTTAAGATTGCTTCACTTTAACATATTCATTACTTCCTTCGATCAAATACTTGACAATATATCCTTGTTATGTTCTTCTTTCCTTTATGTTGTCTTATTTCCTTTACGTTATCTTAATATCTGCATTAGACTCTTAGTTGCTCTTTAAATAATTCACTTGTTTCACTATAGTAGTTGCAACATTACTTTTCCAGTTTGCTTTTAGATTTATTATAATGAAGAATTATACTTGCAGACTCGATGCCTTCCAAGGAATGTTTGCTTTATTTCTTTCACCATTTCTTTTCCTTCTTTTCATTAATAAAGACTATGCTCCTTAATAAATGATAATTCTACTTGCCCTCATATTTACCCTGCCAAATAGGTCAAGATCAACTTCATATATAGTGCCCAATTTCCTTTGACGAACACATCAATATTAATATCGTCCACTTAGACTAATGTAGTTATCCACTCCATAAAACAGTTTGCTTCAATGAAGTATCCAAATTCATTAAAATTGTCCATTGAATAGTTGCCTTGGCATCAATGACAATATATTCAACAATCTCATTCATTCAACAAATATAATAAATATCTTCTTGATATCAATGTCAAACTTTCCAACACTCTTATCTCTCCACTTACTCCTTATCTCTCTGTGCACACCTTATCTCTCTGATCTCACCTTATCTCTCCGCTCTGTCTGTCTGTTTAGTGACACATCCACTTGTTGTTGGCATTAACACCACTGCTGACTGACTGCTCCAGTTGCATCAGCATTACCATGGTACCAACTCCAGCTTGCAGGGCTCTTTGCATCGACCAGTGGAATGGGGGGCAATCGCTATGGGGCAAGCAACAGCCCAGACGGAGACTCGAACCAATGACCCATTATCAACAATGGATTTGCAACTACTGTTGCACTGCAGGGTCAACCCCCATTTATAGCCATATATTATAATAATATATATTTATTAATAATTACTATGAGTTTAACAACTAAATATGCTTATATAATTTCTGTAGATAATTTAGTTGTGGGTTCTATAGGACCCATACTTGAAAGGAGAACACTCACATAAAGGCTTAAAGCAGATTTAAACAAAAATGAAACACAAAAATAAACCAAAACTACTTGGCAAAAATACAGTCTTACAATGGAGTGCAAAAAGAACCAGAAAACTAAGGTGTAGGATAGGAAGCTATTCCACTCTCTTTTTCCACAACCAGCACACTCTTGGTTCTACAAAGTCCTTCCTAGCAGCATAAACTCCTTGTGCTTAGAAAGTACAGGAGGATAACAGGACTTGTTATATGAAGGTTGCCATTTGTAAGAATGACCATTAAATTATCTACATAGAGTGCCATATCTAGACCAAAAATGGCTAACTCTTCAAACCTTTTGGAATGAGAGGCCATTGGATGCTTGGAAGTGTGTCCAAACATCTGAACTTGGTAGTGCATCCCTCTCACCCCCAAAAGCTGCTCCTCTGAAGAACTTTGCGCCACATAAAGAACCTTTGCAAGCTATGCCTATGGTAACTCATTCGGAGCCATTCATAAAAAGAGTCCTAAATTGAAGAATATGCACATGGATTTTGGAAAGAAATATGAAGAACTTATATAATGGTTGAATGTAAAAGTTGAAGAAATTTTTATCTTCAGGATGGGTTACTCTATGAGGTAGGAAAATTGTGTGTGCCAAGAGCACAAAGGCTTCTGTTAAAGGGGAGTACATACCTCCAAAGTGGCAGGTCAATTCGGCATAGGAAAAATAGTGACTCATCTGCAGAAATATGTGTTTTGGCCCAACATGCATCAAGAAGTAGCAAGATTTGTTAGAATTTGTAAATTATGTTGCACTAGCAAATCTAAGCAAGAAAAGAATGAATGTATATACCTTTGTGTATCACTTTAAGACCAGGGGAAATTGTCTCTATGGATTTTGTAGGTAATTTGCCTACGAGTATACATGGGTATGATTACTTGTTTGTGGTAGTTGACTGATTCAATCATACTTGTATTGTAACTGCTTGTTAAAGGACTATCACGGGGAAAGAAGTGGTTGAAATGTTCTTTAATAATTTATGTACATTTTGGATTCCCAAAGTCCATAATTTCAGATAGAGATATATGGTTTGTTGGCAGGTTTTGGTTTACATTATGGAGCATGGTGGACACAAAGCTAAAGAAAAGCACAACTTACCACCCACAAATAGGTGGTTAGACAAAAATGGTCAATTGGACCTTGGTGCAGTTCTGCAGGGGTATAATAGTAGGTATCCCAAGACATGGGATGAATCACTTCCTTACTTTCAACATTGCATTCTTCTATTGATAACTCACCATTCGAAACATGTTGGGGTAATTTGGATAGCTAAAATGAACAATCAGCACAAGATAACAAGATGACTAAAGCAACAAAATTTGTTGAGAGGATTGTACAAGTCAAACGTGGAAAAGACACAACAAATTGTATTAACAAGGGCACGATCAGCATAATAGTGAGCACAAAATTAAGGCAGGAGTCGAAATTTGGCTTTCCTTGTGTAACGAAAGGCTTCAGGAACAAGTAGAGAAAATTGAGCCACTAAGTTGTGGACTCTGCACAATTATAGAGGCCATAGATGCAACATCCCTAGGGTTTTAAGGAGAATTACTGCTAAAATTCTCACCACAAACAAATATCTAAGTAACAGCAACACTTAAGTTCACTTCAATGAATTCACAGCATATATTATCAAAGTTTGTAGGCATAGAAATAAACTGTAGAAAACAGTTCGATTTTTAATTTTCTGATGTAAATATGAAACCACAGCTCTTACAATTTTGCTATTACACAGTCCCTTGAATAGGAGAGATTTTACTGAAAGCCCAGCCTCTTGATGAAGCTGCTTTAGGTGTCAATTAGTCTTTGTTGTCCCTTGCTTGGAAACCCTAATGTGGTAATCAGGTTAAACACAGTGATGCCCTTCAAAGTTGCACAGGCTTAATCACCAAACAGATCAGGAAACCTACAGATCTGCCGCTTGAAACTGGACTCCATGTGATGGCACTCAGCAATTAGGATGCTGGAGAAAAGGGCAGTCAGTATCAACTTTGATGCTAAGTTGCTAACTGTTGGCACCTCTGTTTTCTGCAGTTACAGCACTCAAACTAGTTTATTCCTTGCTTTATTTCAGCTGCTGCCCTAAAACTCGCCCAGACAATCATGTCCTCACTACCCTGTGGGAGGTAATCAATTGTCAGATTTGAGTGTTGAAGTGCAGGCCCAGTGTTAATCTTCAGGTCCTGTGTGGGTGGCATCCTCCAGGTTACTTGGTGTCCTCCAGCGCTCTCCTGTTCACATCAAAGGTACCCTGATCATCACCTGCTATAGTACTGAAGCTTCACAAACATAGGCCAGGGTTTTCTGTCCCACCTCTGACTGCAAACTGAAGGGGTTTTTGCCCCTCCAAAATGAAGTCCAAGAAACTTGGAAATTTGTTCACAAAGTAAAAAATAAGTTAAACAAGATGGTATTTCAAAGAAAGAGTGGGAGAACTCTTCCCCCACTTAATGTCACATTAATTTTTTGTGGGACCAAAAGCCTCCAAGAAAGGGAGTTGTGATCTAAAATGAATCTAAAAAATGTATTTAGAAAAGAAAACTTGAACGATAACATGAATTTAGTATTAGTACATTTTTAAAATCTCGCATTTAGTTTAATACTTAATTGCATATCATGCACCTAGGATGGGATAAGCTTTCTTAGGTAGGCATGTACCTGGGTAGGTTTTAATTTCATCATGTCATTTACACTTTTTTAGTTTGGTGGAGATGTTTTGTACATGTGACTACATCTAATAATCCACATTGGTTGTACATTATAATCTCTTAGTGGCATATCTTATATATACCCACTTGTCGCTCATTTTTGAGCATATCGTTTACATTGATCATGAATGCTGCAGCCTATCGATTTTCTGATCTATTGTGCTTGCCTTTCTGGATCTTAGGTGTCTTCCATAGCTAAATCTTATATCTAGATGCATGACTAAAGGCATAAGAGGGAATACAGATAAGAAGACACTTGAAGGATACCATGCCACTATGATTGAATGCTGTCCCTTGATCCAAACTACAAATTTGAACCAAATAGATACCATTGTAGTTTCTTATGTCTAAAAAACTTCTTTGTGGGCTTGGGAGAACCCTGTTGTTGTAGGAAATTTATAAATGAAAGGGTGTGTGAGCTTGTAAAGCATGTCTAGGAGTTGGAGAATATGAGGAATATTGTATAATTTAGTTGCTCGTAATGGAGAGAAGATAGCAGAGGTAGAGGACAAAGAATTCAATCTTAATTGTGGTAGTTTCTTCCTCTCAAGTAATAAAGCAAGGTAGCATGACTATTGCCACTAAAGAAACACTAGTTCTTTAGTAAATAGAAAAACTGATACAAACTTTCCAATCTCAATCACAAAGTAAACTTATCAAATGAAATACGACTGTAAATACTCATAATAAAATCCGGTTGATTGTTACAGCAACTTAACAGTAAACATCATTGAACTTGTAAACATCCAAATGCTTTATCAAATGTCAACATATTCCAGTGTTCCACGGGGACGCGTCCCCCCCCTTTTTGGCCACGTTTCCCTGAGGGGGACGTCTACGGGACAGGGGGACTGGGACGCGACACCCCCCGCCCCCGCCACCCAATCGCCGCCGGACACCTAGAGACGTCTCCGCGTTTCCCAGGGAGACGGGGAGATGCCCAGATGTCTCTTGTCGCCCCCACGTATATGCACGTCTCTTGTCTTGAAGGACGGGGCAGACGTCTCTCGAAGGACGGGGAGACGCCCAAATGTCTCTCGTCGCCCCCACGTATATGCACATCTCTTGAAGGGCGGGGAGACGCCCAGACGTCTCTTGTCGCCCCCACGTATATGCAATGTTTAAAATTAAAATTTAAAAAAAGTTACTTTTTTGGGGGTTAAGGGGTAACCCTAATTGGACGTGGGCCAATAGAAAAATAACACCTGACGCCTTTAGAAAATAATAAAAGTATTTTTGGCCTTGCACGGCTCTGCCCCTCGACCCCACCCTGTATCGTAAGGGGCGCTACCCCTTGACACTGCAAGGGGCGATGCCCCTTGACCCCAACTTGGGGGCGCTGCCCCCAAACCCCCGTTGAAAAATATATGGGGGAAACCGTGCCGATAGAAGTAGGGAAAATTTAACCTCCGAGTTTGATTAGGCTCCATATAACAACACAATTAGCATTGAAGAAATCTTGGTATTTAGATTTAGTATTTCAAATTTCCTATAGTCTCATTTGAAATGTAATTCTTATACTGTCATACATCTTTTCAAAACTAATTTTTCAAGTACTATATGTATATGTATAACTATATTAGCACCACCACCTCGCTGCAGTCCCCCCGCGGTCCCCAAACTTAGGCCCTTGGTCCCCTCGTCCTGAAAACGCGTCCCCCCGTCCCCAACGCCTGTGGAACACTGACATATTCCATTTCTCAATGCTTTCGATTATCATGCCTTATCAGAATAGTTAAGTAGTTAATCAAATCAACCATAAGATCATAACCACAAAAACATTCACCACATGACACAAGTATTTTTGACGTGGAAACCTAAATAGGTAAAAACCACGGTGAGATGGGACTCACAAGATAATATCTGAACTCTTCTGAAGTTCGTCCTGTTAGGAGCCAAGCCCGTTAAAGCTTTTACAAAAGTCTTGTTAAGAACTGATCCTGTTAGGAATCACCCGGTTAAGGGATTGGCTACAAATGCCTTGTTAGAAGCAAATACCCTGTAAGGAGTAACCTCAGTAGAGGATTTGAAAATCCAATCTAATGGATCACCTTGTTAGAGGATTTAATAAGTAACCAAGCTTGTTAGAGCTTACCCGGTTAGGGGATTTCAATTCTGCTGTAATTGTTAGAGAACAACAGGAGTTTACTTGATCTGTCTGAATAGCACTACACTTGCTTGATCAGATCCTTTTAAGCTCCTATCTACCTTTATTCAAACTGGAGACTCATTATCTGGTTTGGCAACCACACACTCACACTCAACTGATTTCTGCCAACTCTAAACAAAACAACTTCATCGACCTTAAATACAAATCAATTAGGTCGGTAACACAACAAAAACCTAATTCTCTCATCGAGATTACAAACAAGTTGGTACAAGTATAACTGTTGGATTTCATAGCAATCTCAACACATCAATTAAGAAAACCTCAACCGCTCCTTGATTACCGCTTCATTGAGCTTAGTAACTCATCACGTGTTTTGCATTAGATGCAGTACATTTTGCTCATTCCCTAGACAAACAAACGAGCCAAAACATTTTGAACTTGTCTTCATACAATGATCATACATGTCACCATCATTACCGCCCAACATCAGATCATAAACCAACATAACCAATTCAACAACCTTAATCGGTTAGGGTTTAACAAAAACAACTAGTAGGGTTTACCGGTTACATTACATAGATAGAGTTTAACCTCTTACACCGGTTACCGGTTCAACGTACAAACTTACATACCGGTTTACAATGTCCTTCACAAAGCTCTTCCTACCGGTTACAAGACAATATCAACAATATCAGCAATATCATTACCAGATAATTGACATCAATGACAACATAACATATCATTAATGCAATCTTCATGCAAATGCCAACAAAGATCCCAAGTTGTTTGGGGGCACAAT
This sequence comes from Cryptomeria japonica, assembly GCF_030272615.1. Classification (NCBI taxonomy): domain Eukaryota; kingdom Viridiplantae; phylum Streptophyta; class Pinopsida; order Cupressales; family Cupressaceae; genus Cryptomeria; species Cryptomeria japonica. The sequence goes on along the minus strand of NC_081410.1, from coordinate 549,799,190 downwards.
AACTGAAATACTTGCAATATGAAAATAAGAAGAATATTACTTTTGGAGGCTTGAGGAAGCCAAAGAGCAAAAGAGAGCGCAAAGAATGTTGCAAGAGCACTGTAGAAGGTTGTAGAGCTTGTGTGTGTGTGTGTGTGAGAGAGAGAGAGAGAGAGAGAGATAGAGAGCCAACATTGAAAAGGTAGATTCAAAACTGAGAAGAGGAGGGAAGAGGAAGAGGTTGGCGAGTCATTTATAATTGACATCAATGACAACATAACATGTTATTAATGGAATCTTCATTCAAATGCCAACAAAGATCCCAAGTTGTTTGGGGGTACAATAACTGAAATACTTGCAATATGAAAATAAGAAGAATATTACTTGTGGAGGCTTGAGGAAGCCAAAGAGCAAAAGAGAGCGCAAAGAATGTTGCAAGAGCACTGTAGAAGGTTGTAGAGCTTGTGTGTGTGTGTGTGAGAGAGAGAGAGAGAGAGAGAGAGAGAGAGAGAGAGAGAGAGAGAGAGAGAGAGAGAGAGAGAGAGAGCCAACATTGAAAAGGTAGATTCAAAACCGAGAAGAGGAGGGAAGAGGAAGAGGTCGGCGAGTCATTTAGATTCGTCCTGAGCCATTTTCATCGACTTGGGAAGGTTACAAGTGGAAAAATGCTCAAAAACCACCACTAATTGAAAAACTATTGCAGGGTGCTAGTGCAACACACAATGTGATGCACTAGTGTTGGATAGTTTTGCGAGAGATTAGAGAAAAACATAATGGTAACACAAAGGTGACATAAAAAAGGAACCACAAGGAAGCGTAAGCACCTTGATAAGGAGAAAGGCTAATGTATAGGCTGAAATGAACCTACCAAAACACTAACATAATGGATACCAAAGCTGACACACAACATAGTGTGAAATTGCAAGGGTATGCAATTTTTGACATGACAAGAAGTGGTCCAAAATGTGGTTTATTTATAGATTCTAATTCAAGAGTTCATAGGTCAACTCCTAGATGTATATGGACACCCACGAATACATGAAATAACTAGATAATTTGTAAATCTCTTGAATGTTTTTGGACACTTAGGAGCCCTTGGGTATTTTGTAAAACAATCGAGGGGATGCCTAGGAATCTTTTGAACATTTAATGGTTATTTAGGAGTGCCCTATGCCAACAATTCTCATTTAGAATTTTTCCATTTGATAAATCTTAATAGACATGTGGACTTGTGGATACAATTGATTAGTTTATGATGTTTAAGTTTGAAGAAATTCGAAAGAAACTTACCTTGTTTTATTGTTAATATAACCTTAAACATAACATCAAGCAATATTTTTCTTTCATCAGTTCAGGATTGTGGATAGGGATAGTAAAACATTAAAAAAGACCTAAGTTTAACCATAAACCTAAAAAATAGTTTAGGGTTGGGGTATAGTAGAAGTTACACTAACTTTAACACTTGTTGTAAAGTAAAAAAATTGCTATAGGATTAGGGTTAGAACTTAGTATTTTTTAATAGAAAAACAAAAAAATAAGGTTAGCACTTGGTTAGGGTCTAGAGTTTCAAGGTATAATGTTTAGAGTTTAGACCTTAATGGTTAGGTTTAAGTTTGTGACCACTAGTGATTTGTAGTTTGAACATTACATACTAAAATTACAACATGAGAAAATATCCTAGTGTGGCATCCCACCCTAAGTGGACCACAACTTATAACAACGTTACGATGCTATTATGCAAGGTTACAGCATCTTTTGCAACAATTTTTATGAGATTGTGCAGGTTGAACAGCTAAGGAGAAGAAGGCAGATCAGAGAGTCATTCATTAAGATTGAGCAATTTTTAGCACGAGTAAGGATGTTAGTGCTTTTGAATTGTTGGAAGCTGATGGTAGTGAGTTAAACTGTTCTATAATCCACTTCTCTTAAAGTTTTCCTTATCTTTAGATTTCACTGCAGATCAACAAGAAAGCAGTTGAAAATAAACCCTAAAATTCTCTAATTATGAAACTGAAACACGTGTTAGCCAAATAGGAGATTGTGAAGTTGGAATGGTGTGGCCGGAAGTCAAAGTGCATGTGCAACTCAAAACACACACATGGGGAGTTCAAATGGAGTTATGGGAAATGGTACACTTTTAACAAATGCTACTTGAGCAAGGTTGCAGATGTTCCACTCAGGTCTTCTGTTTTTTAAGTATTCTTGGGTATCCTTGAGTGCTCTTGAGGAAAGGGGACATCCCCTTGTTTTTCAGGTGTAAAGTAACTTTTAGGTTTTCTAAGTCAAGTTACCCCCTGCCCCCCCAAATCTAAATATAGTATACTAAAAATTTACTAAAAAATCAATTTAATTAATTTTGTTTTAAGTTATTTGGACCCTTTTCTTTCATTTTATTTGTATCCCTAGAAAGTCATAATTTTCATAGCTGTCCACTGCCATCCCCATAATCTAGGGAAATTTTTGCTGCCCCTGTTCATTTCTGTCCCAAAACCTTAGAGAAATACTAGTTTTATAGAAACACAGACACATGCACCTTAGAAATTATTAGGATATATGCAAAAGGACCATTCAATCAGACAATCGGCTGCTGCAATTTCTTAAAATATTTAACAAAATAAAACCACAAAATAACGAAGCTTCACACCATTTCCATTTCATATATGCTCTGCAATATAGGAAGCTGCAACAGCATAAGAGAAGGGAAGAGGAGGCCTAATTTTGTAGCTTGCAAGTGAAAGCAGAAGCTAGACAGAAAGGAATTATTTCATGAGAGAATGCCATTTACCCCTTGTTCAATAGCTGTTGTGGAAGAAAGGCTAATCTGAGGAGGGGAGCATGGCAATTCCAAATGAAAAAATGAGGGCTAGTAGTCTTTTAAGGGAAATGTGTAAACATGCAACTGCATGAAGATACAGATGATACAATTGGAAGGTTTCTCCTTGCCATTAGCATTCTATTCCATGTTGCCTGTTATCCTTTTACTTGGAAACCAAACAAAGACCAACTGTGCTTGGAAGACAATATTAAAAGTTAACCTTATGATAGAGGAGATGAGATAGACTTAGGTAGGACAAGGTTCTTTTTTCGCTATAGTTGGTGGATGAAAAATGGCCATTGGCCATTTATGACTGTAATTGCACATTAGGGGATGTCCATTTTTTCAGAGTTGTTGATTGTTTTGGGAAGTGGAATGATGCAGATTATCAATCTGATCTTTTGAAAGATGCTACAGAGGACATTGGCTCCCTTCCAATGTTGTACATGGTGTAACAGCTGCAACCTATGTGTGTAGATCAACTGGGTTGATGATACTAGACCCAGTTTTCTGTGCACATATTACAAAATGCATCAAAGGACATTGACAAGATTGGTTGGATGAAGGATGCAGTGACACACTAAAGATGCGAAATGTTAATCTGCAATAATCACACATTGCTGGTGTGTTTCCATTTTTGTAACAATGAATTCCTCAAAACTGTCCACATGAAATATGCAAGCTATTTCAATCTGCTAGTGAGGATGATTTGATTTTGAGTACATGAAGTCTGAATGTCCAGGCAAGAAGAGGGCATGGCAAATGAAGCAAAGAGTATGAAGCCCAGGTATTGATTGGTGGATAGATGCCAAATGCAGTGTTCTTTATAGCACCTTTTATACAGTTCATCAGGGTTTCATGAGACATTTCAAAATATGTCTGGTTAGGTGAGTGTCTATTGCAAGAGAGACTCCACATCTTTGGGCATGGAGGTGTATGCAAGTATTCCTATTGATGATCAGGAGGGAAAGGAAGGATTCTGACCTGCTTTTGCAAAGATGTTCAGTCCAGATGAGGCTGGGGAACTTTATCAACATTTTCTTTCATTTGCAAAGCTTAGTGACCCCTTCTACTCACAGCAAGCTAGAAAGGATTCTTTTCCAATTTCATGAAAAATCTATTTGGAAGGAGAGCTCCAGAGCCACAGATGCTTGGCATTTTTCTTATTTCGCTGAGAGGAACAAGAATGCTGATAAATTCAACCACTCACTAAGTAGAAGCACACTTTCTTCTCAAAGATTATGTATTCATTGTGTGACCAACACCTATCTTCTGGAGTATTTGGAGGCTGATAAGCTGATGATGGGGTGGGGTTGATATGTTGCAGCTGTGGAGGTATTGATGGAGTATCCTGTTGAACGTTTTTAATGATGTTGAGGTTATAGGCATTGTTATAGCACACAGAAACACAGAATCAGATGTATTTTGCTTGAGCCTGGTTACAATCATTGTCATTATCATGCCATATAAGGTGTGTTGTATCGTACTGCCAGCTTGTTAACCTTGGACACTTGCTCATTTCTGACTAATTCTGATATCTTAATTTTCATATGTAGTTATTCATAGATTACTATCATTGATATATTTTTAGTCTTCTTAGTTTAGTTGCTTACTAATATTGAGAGAAAAAGTGTTTATTTATTTCATATATGTATTTAAGATTTAAATATGTGTTTTTTGTTTCATACTTCTATAATTCTGTGGATTTTCATACATTTTCTATATTTTTTTTAAAGATTTTAGGGGATTGGGGTCCCTATGTTTTCACCATGTTGTCAATCTTTTGGCACTTTCTGAAAATTTGAGATGCCATTTTCCTATCCCTAATACATGTCCTATCATCCCTTCGTGTCCATGAAAATTGAAACTTTGTGGCACATAGGTAACTATCAAATGAGTAACTGTAATTCACCTACCAAAAATTCACCTACCAAAATTCAATTACAAGCCCTGTGGAACATAGGCAATTACCAGTGTAAAAAACATTTACCAAAATTCAAATAAAAATTGAAAAATGAGTGTCTGGAAGTTTTCTTAAGCAAGTGGGGTCATTGCAAAACTCTTGAGCATCATCTGACAAGAAGCTTTTATGAATTGTTGCAGGGAAGAAGTGCTTATTGAAGACATAGAGTCTATAGATATCTTCCAATCTTTTGGTTGTAAGTTTTGAGCTCTGTTTTATTTTTGCACAAATCTTTCAATCCACTCATGCTTTTCAGACTAAATTGGATAGAAATACTAATTCTGTACTACATTAAAATTTAAGGCTAGTAAAACTGTTTGTTGTGATTGAAGATGGCATTGTGAAGACGGTAGAGCTTGCAGCAGGTGTGGCATTCTTGTCATCTATGTCAGCTCTCCGTAATGCCCTGTCATTGCAAGGATGGGCAGATTCAACAGTTAGTGTTTTAAAAAGCCATTCTCAAGATTCACCAGCAAAATCAAAATCAAACCAAGTTACACCGCCATCTGGTCTTACAGAACGTCAACATGAACTCTTAGGGCTCAGGAAGCGAAATGTGGAACAGGGAGACACAGAATCAACTCCAGATATTGGTACTAGACAAAAGCCACCAAGATCAAGACAAAAATCTAATTCATCCCCTTCAAATCTGTTAGCACCTGTTCATAAATCATCTTCGAGAAGTTCTTGTGGAATAGGACCTGGTCAATCTCAGTGGACTGGATTGGAGAGACGGGATGTGGGCGTTGGCAAGGTTTTGTCTTTCACTTCTCCTTTAGCAAACATATCACCAGGATCTCAAGGCACCTCATATCTGTCAGTATCACCTATTTCACAGGTATCGGGTCAAAGATCACCCTCGCGAGATAAGCATCTCACAACACCATGGTCCAAACAGAGGTCTTCTCTTACAAAGGATGATATACCCACAGAAGAAAAGCTTCAAGAGTTTTTGGCTGATGTAGAAGAAAAAATGACAGATTTGGCATCAAAGGTGACAGCACCTTCAAACCAGGCTCTTGTGACGCCACCACCAACCCTTCGTGGAGTGGGTGGTAGCTCCCCAGGTTCTGTCGCTTCAGGATCTATCTTGGGCACTCCAAGAACAACTCCCTTGCGGTCTGTCAGAATGTCTCCAAGTTCACAAAAATTTAGTTCGTCTCCAAAGAAGGGAGAGGGTGACCTTCCACCTCCAATGTCAATAGAACAATCAATAGAAGCCTTTCAAAATTTGGGAGTATATCCTCATATTGAACAATGGAGAGACCAGCTTCGGCAGTGGTTTTCTAAAGTTCTGCTAAATCCTCTTGTTCAAAAAATTGCTACCAGTCATATCCAGGTTATTGATTGCTCCTTTTGCATAAATCTTGTCAAACTTAAAACTTGTTGCTTAGATTGTCTAAAACTGCTGAATATAAATGAGATTCACAACTTTTCTTCTCTATTTACAATATAGGTCATGCAAGCAGCAGCAAAGCTTGGGATTTCTATCACTGTAACACAAGTAGGGAATAACATACCAGATTCTGGAGTGTCTGCTGCAGCTTCATCTGATAATACTGCTAATGAATGGCACACAACATATACTCTTGATGAAGATAGTATCCTCCATCAGTTACGAGCTACTCTCATACAAGCACGGGATGCACCTCCTAGTAAGTTGATGTCTTCTGCTCAAAATAGAACATAGCATTTTTCTATCCCATGTTTAAGATATTTGATGACTCATTGTATTTAATTGATCATTGGCTATCCAACATTCTCTAACATTCTGCCTAATTATAGCTCCCCAGCCATCATTACTAGGCCTTCAACCTCCACAAGAGAAACCTTTCAATCCTGCTATACAGGAATGCTTGGATGCTGTGATAGAGCATCAGAGGCTTCGTGCACTAATGAAAGGAGAGTGGGTCAAGGGATTGCTACCACAGAGTAGTGTTCGTGCTGATTACACTGTTCAACGGATCAGAGGTAAACGTTTTTGTGGAATTCTATATTAGGCTATGGCAATAGGCCCAAACTAATTGGGTGTTTTAAATAACAATAATCCGATTAATTGAAGAGTTTCTGAAAAAGCTGTGTTTTTTGCATCAATGTCTTGGATTATGCTTCATGGTCACTGTTTCTCATCCTCATGATGGATCAGGGAGTGCGATCCAAAACATTGATGCAAAAGAAAACAGTTTTTCTCTGGGAAACTTCAGATAAATCTCTTGGACTGAAAACTTTAATTTTTATTAGTATTAGTTTGGTTAATTCACTTTCATATGGCTTCAAATTTGTAAAAATCTACTTGATCGGAAGATTTTGTGGTGAATTTTATGGTATTTGTAAAATTTGTAGAACTCGCCGAAGGAACATGTGTGAAGAAGTATGAGTTTGCTGGAGGTGGGGAAGTCTATGACAAAGTGCACAATCGGTGGACTCTGGAGCTGCCTACAGATTCACATCTTCTACTTTATCTTTTCTGTGCACTTCTTGAGCATCCTCAGTGGATGTTGCATGTTGATCCTGCTGCTTATCCTAGTACACATTCCAGTAACAATCCCCTATTTATTGGTAAGTTACCTTCCAAGGAACGGTTCCCAGAAAAATATGCTGCTGTTCTATCCACTGTCCCTAGTGTTATGCATCCTGGTGCTTGTGTACTCGTGCTGGGAAAGCAGAGTCCCCCAGTTTTTGCAATATATTGGGACAAAAAGCTGCAGTTTTCCATTCAGGTATTTTCTCATCTCTAATATCTTTCTACGAATGAGCTTCACTTATTTATGTATGATAAGGGTCAAGACCATGTGAGGCTGCTTTTTGATCATGAAACAGAGGTTTATTGATTGGAAAACTTGCATCTGCTATCACATAGTGGATGACGTACAACATGCCTGCTATCCATTTTATAACTTCAGGCCCCTATTTAGAATTCCTAAAAAACAATAGTAGTAGGTTGGATAGTGTTTTTATGCTACCTCAACTATATCTAAAACAAATAAAAAATTGCAGGAGGTTCGAAACTAGGATTGCAGTTAAATAATTGACTTCCAGACCCCCAACCCCCAATGCTTAACTGTAAGATTATTATAATGAGAATAATCAGGCACACTTGGGTTGCCACACCTTTACTAGGCTTTAGCTTGTCTTATTGATAGCAGTGCCTGCTGGATAGACATATCTAGCTTTAGGAATTTCTTCTGCCCTCTGCCTCCAACCTATGATACCTTGCCATTGTTAATATAATATCTAAATTAATTTATTACAGACTGATAAATTATTTTGTTGTTTTATCAGGGACGAACTGCTCTTTGGGATGCAATTTTGCTTCTTTGCCACAGAATTAAGGTGGCCCATGGAGGAATGGTACAAGGAATTAACCTTGGCTCCTCTGCTTTCAATTTTCTATCAGTTTTGGAGACTCAATCACAAGGTTATGTACCATAGTGCACATACTTTTTCTTCATTTTCAAAGGCGTTAATGCATATAAACACCCATTTTTCAGCGCTTCAATTTTGTTTATATGCTATGAATTCAAAGGCATCAAAATTTTGTTAGAAGCTAATCATGATAGTGTCATTTTCTCTTTCTTAATTTTTGTTTTTGTAATCCTGAAAAGCTCTGTTTCTAATATGCTTTTTCTCTTACTGATGTTGATTAGCTGCAATAATCATAATTGTGCTGCTTGATGAGACTGATATTTCAGTCACTTGTGATAAATACAAGAGTTATGATATCAGTATATAGAACCATTGAATGAAATCGCATCGTGGGGATATGGCACTCAGAAAATAGTTATAACTTCTGGGTGGTGAGGTTGTTTCAATTTTATATTCATAAAAAGCGGCATAAAATGACTTTTGTTTCTTTTCCAACTGAAACCCGAGTCATCGTGCAGGGCCAAGGCATCTTCTATCTAGGCTGGTTATACAATCGAGTCTTTGTTACTATGATATCCAGTGTATAGTACCTTGATTTAGATCGATCATTTACACACAAGTTTCAGGTAGAGTTAACTATTATATATAGCTAAATTTAGATTGCAAGCCTATATTAGTTAACTATGGAACCTGCATTAATATTTTTTGAAAGTTATCACTTAAAAAAATGTGAAAAAACCATATTTTGGCAAGTATTTGCAGCGTGAACTTACATGTGCAACGCACAATTTACTGAAGTATTTGGGAGTGGTTTAGGACCATTTTGTTTTAACTTCTAACTATGTTATTAAGACTCTCAGAACAATTAAGTTTAAAGTTTATTTCTTTCGTTGGTTGTTGTAGTAGTATCAAAAGTGTGACCTATATTCTATAATTAAATTTCTTATTTAATAATTTCAAAATAAATCATTTCTCTCTTTTTCTATTAGTTTGAGTCTATAAAAATCATATCATTTTTTTTTACATATATTACATATCAATGCATTTAATTTTTTTTTCGTTCCTACATTTCCAGCGATCTATTAAATATCATGTCTGTTGTCGTTATGGAGGATTTTAAAGCGAGTCGATTCTTTTTTTTTTTTTTTTTTAAATATTTTCTTACAAGGTTCAAGAGCAGTTTAGTAAAACCTGCCCGTCATACAGTAAAACCTGTCATACAAGTAGTTATGGCATTCCATAACATCAACCAACCAGACATAAAGTTTGTAGGTTTGATTGTATTTATTAATTAAATGAAATATATATATATTAGCTATAAATTAAAATAAAAAGATTTATGAACTTTTAAAACTATGGCACATCCCAATTTTTTTATCCCTGTAATTTTAATGATAAGTAACGGATAATTAAAAATTTAAATTTTAGAAAAAAATCTAGATTAAAAAGAAACTTTTTTATTATTAAAGACTACAATCTAAATTAAAAAGAAACTTTTTATTATTATTATTTATTAAATACAAAAAAATTTCTTTTAAATTTACATTTAAAAGAAACAAATCTAAATTGAAAAACAACTTTCTATTATTATTATTCATTAAATGTAAAAAAATTATATTTTTAAATCTATATTTAAAATAAATTTTAATTAATTTTTTTTTTTAAAATCTATATTTAAAATAAATTTTAATTTAAAAAAAATAAAATTTTTAAATCTAGATTTAAAAGAAACTTCTAATTTAAAAAGTTATGTTTTTAAATCTAGATTGAAAGTTATTTTTTTTTATACAAAACATTTTATATTCTAAACTAATTTCTAATAAATATTAATGATATACAATTGATTAATCTATGATAAATGTGAAGATTTTTAAAATTTTATATTTCTTGGCGTTGTTTACATAAATTTTATTTATAAAATATAGATATGTTAGTTATATAACAATTTCAATATTAATAATTATGTCATAATTCTATGAATATAAGTTTTTAAGTTTAATCATATAATAATTTTTTTACTAATAATTGAATCATATTTCATAATTATCATTAAAATTAAAAACAAAAAATTAACAAATATAAATGTTTAGTTTTTCATTATAAATCCATAATGAAAACAGTCAACAAGGTCTTCTCTCTTAGAGATATAGGGTTGGTGGTGTTAAGGATGTAGCCTCATTCGGATTGAAGCAAGCAATATATCATATGTCACATACATATAAATATTGATTGATAGTAACATTAACATATCATTGACTGTTTATGGCAGATCAATGACTGTCATCGTTGTATTATTCGATGATTGTCGAAGTCGAAGTATTATTGTTAAAGCTCGATAGTATCGAGCACGGTAAATGTTTTGGTACATAACTAATAACTAATGAACGATGACATACATGCAAAGAGTTATGTTTACGTAGAAGTCATGACCCTTCATCGTTATACATATATAATGATATCAACGCTTGCTGTGGATGATATCAATAACAATGACGATTTCATGATACAACAAGCGGTCAATAATATTCATCATATATTATTTGACAAAATCAAATATATATATATATATATATATATATATATATATATATATATATATATATATATATATCAGTGGTCAATATATACATATTAGCGATCACATTGAAAGTCTGTTTTTACTATACAGTGTGTGCGGGAAAAGTGGTTCGATGAAACGGAAAATACGAATTCATGACTAGTCCACACATCAATGGGACTCTCGATGCAAGTTATGGAGCTATATGGAATAGCTCAACTTCCCAAGGGATGTTCCATTGTTCTCTATCTCACAAGACCCTTCAAGTCAATGCCTTTGCTCTCAGATCACTGAGCAAAGTGACTTAGGGATGACAATTATGAGAATGAGGGATGTTTGATCAATCTAACATGAAGGCAATCCTAAATGTGCATGATATTAACAAACATGAATTAAACTAGCATGTATATGATGATAAGATGAAAGGATTAGTAAAAGAACTACCTTAACATGATACACTAGCTTAATATGATTATTTATGATAATAGAAATACTTCTAAAATGTTTATTAGATTATTTTTATTCAAAGAGAGACTAAATGCTTGATAAAACTGACCAGATATGCTTAGTAAAATGTCTATAAGTGTGATGTTAAAGACTTGGATATGAAATGGAGGAATGAGACCTCTATTTATAGGAAAAATATGGCAATATATGGTCAAGATTGGATAATTTTATCAAAGGCCAAGATTGAAAGTTATCAATCCATGTTTACAATTCTTATCAATAAAATGGTGACAATTGTTAACATAAGATTGCTTGAGAGGAGATGTAAGAGGCATTAAATGCTTGAGAAGACTTCATGGTTACCTTAAGAGGTAAGGGTTAAGGTTATCCATTGGATAAAACTTTTACCCAAAGGATAAACTCTTGTGCAAGGGTTAAAGGAATAACCATGGTCAAAACAATGAATGCTTGATGAGACCCTTGGGTTAGATGTAGGTTGAGTTTAGAGAGAAAGTCTCTAATCATGCAAGAGGGTTGAGTTAACCATTAAAGGTTTAGAAGACTTTCAAGGTTAACTTGTTGAAGACATAAAGCCTTTAATGGTTTCCAAAGACTTTGAGGGTTTGAGAAGTGACTTCCCTTTGCTTAGGGATGTGACAATATTTAGTAGAAGGGTTATGCTAATTTATAAGTGATTAGAAGAATCTAGAAGGGGGGTTAGAGAGACAAGTAGGAAATGTAGGAGAATGCAAGTGGATGAAGGGTAATTTTAATTAAAATAAATTGCTTTATTTCAACAAAATAGATGCAAGTGGGGGATTTAAATAAATTAGATTTATTTATTTGAAGTGAGCAATTTAATTAAATGTAGATTTAATTAAAAGGGGTAGGAAGGGGATTTAATTAAATAAAGTGATTTATTCAATTAATGGATATGAAAGACCTAGGTGAATTTAATTAAATAAATCGAATAACTTATTTAATCAAATAGATGAATGTGAATGATTTAATTAAATTAAATTTAATTAAATAGAGGAATGAGAATAAAATGAATATTAAATATTCACTCAGGAAAGTGGTCATTTTTATATGTCTACATATAGTATTAGACTATTGTCTTTTTCTATGACTGATCTATATTCCTTAAGATGGTATCAGAGCCAAGTTGGTAGAGAAATAAATAAAAGATAGTGACATTTTTAATTAAAATTCAGACTTGCATTCAAAATCAGAGGAAAAACAATCATGGTGAATAGTGTTAGAGTGGAGGATAGATTCGAAGGCGCATCCAACTTTGTCTTATGGAGAATTCGAATAATAACAATTTTTCAAGAACTTGAATTAGATGCATACATAGAAGAAGACACAAAGATGCTCGAAGACGAACCAGAGAAAACAACTTGGAAAAGACACAACAACAAGGCTAAGAAAATAACAATTGATGTTGTTTAAGATCACATTCTTCCAACCATATCAAAACTAACTACAACTTATGATATGTTCAAAACCATCTAAAATACATATGAAATAAATAATGCAAGCAGATTGCTCACTTTAAAACAACAATTAATGCATATCAACATGAACAAAGGAGAAACAATCACATCATATTTCATGAGGATTCAAAGTTGAAAGACCAATTGTCAATTATTGGAAATAATGTAGATGATATGGAGCTATCTCTAATAGCACTTAAGGAATTACCATCCAGTTGGGAATCCTTTATTCAAGGCATTAGTGTTCGATCGACATTACCGAAATTCAATCAACTCAAAAATGATTGCACTCAAGAAGAATTTTGACTCATTACAAGAGGTATGGGTCCAAACAAAGAGGGAGAAATTCAAGCACTACATGCTAACACAAGCAACAAAGGGAAGAAAAAGAAGTTAAAACGAAAGAGAGGAAATAATCATAAAAACAAAGACTTCTCCAAGATTCAATGCTACAGGTGTGATAAATTTGGACACACTCACAGGTTTTGCCAAAAAGAAAGAAAGCCCAAACAACCATAGCAAAAGTCAAGGAAGTAGAGAATCCTCTATTTTTCTTAGCTTTATCAAGCGAACTAAATTCAAACAAACATATGTGGATAATCGACAGCGGAGCATCGCGACACATAATTGGATTTAGAGATCAATTCGAAACGTTTGAAGGGCACTCAATTGAAGAAGTTACAATAGGAGACAATTCTACCTATCCAGTGAAAGAAATTGGGACTTGCTCAATTCAATTAAGAACAGGAGTTACATTACAATTGAAAGATGTTCTTTTTGTACCGGGTATCAAAAGTAATTTGGTCTCTATTTCAGGACTAGCTAATCAAGGATATCGCGTCACCTTTCATGAAGATAAAGTTCTACTCTGGCCTAAAAATTCTAACATAAAGAATGCTATTCCTATAATATCTAGAGATGGTAGTTTATATATACTATGTAATACTAAAAAACAAGCACTAAATCATGAAGTATCAAATTCTAATGAAATTTGGCATAGAAAATTAGGACATCTTCGATTTAGTGTCATACCTTCTATAGGAAAGATCACCACAGGATTACCTAGTTTAAAATCTAATCATGTTGGAACTTGTAAAGGATGTGCTCTAGGGAAGAAATCAAAAGGGTCCTTTCCTTCAAGTGAACACAAATCAAAAGTTGTACTAGAACTTGTCCACATTGATTTGTGTGGTCCAATGTCATTACCATCGCTAGGGGGATTTTTGTATTACGTGATATTTGTTGATGAGTACTCTAGGAAAACTTGGATCTATTTCATAAAACTCAAAGAATCAAATGAAGTGTTATTGAAATTCAAAGAATTTAAAGCCTTAATGGAAAATCAAACTGGGAAGAAAATAAAGACTTTAAGATCAAATAATGGGGGTGAATATATCTCTGAAAATTTTAAAGAATTCTACATTTTTGTTGGGATTAAGAGGGAGTGTACAATACCTTATAATCCTCAACAGAATGGAGTCGCAGAAAGGAAAAATAGAACCATCATCGAAGCCGCTAAAGCCATGATGCATGATCAAAATCTATATATCTCATTCTGGGCTGAAGCCTCAAATATAGCTGTGTACATTCAAAACAAATGCCCTCATTCAATCTTAGAGAATATAACACCTAAAGAAGCCTTTACAGGGAATAAACCAGATTTAAGCCATCTAAGAATCTTTGGTTGTCACGTGTATATTCATGTTCCTAAAGAAAAGAGGACCAAACTAGAACCCTCTGAGAAGAAAGGCATATTTGTTGGCTACAGTGAAACCACTAAAGGATACAGAGTCTATATTCCAGGACGAAGATTTATTGAAATCAATAGAGCTGTCAAATTTGAAGATGTTGCTTATAAACTCTCTCTAAGTGTAGAAGATGATCAAACCACAAAATCAGAGGGAGAATAGCATAGAAGATCATGAACCTCAATCATTTAATTTTGAGAATGCCGAAAATCCTAACAACAAGAAAAAGACCACTATGGGCAATAAAGATGATTGAAGAAAATAATGTGGAACCTGATGAAATCTTCAGAGAATAAGAAAACAAGAAGTCAATCATGCTAGGTTGCACTCGTGATTGAGCTTACAAAATCTGAACCATCAAATGTTGAAGAGGCTTTAACATGTCAAGCTTGGAAAGATGCTGTTGTTCTCAAATTCCGATTCCCTCTAACATCCCTGGTAATAAAAAAATAAACTCTGTCTGCAGAAGAGAAATCAAAGAGAAGGAAAACTTTAGAGCAACATATGACAAGGTTTTATGACCTTCTACACTTCGAACTTATAAAAAGTTCAGGCGGGTATACCCTAGGTGAATTCTTTCACACTTTTAAACAAAACCCACAGTAACCATTGTCCCAAAAACCAGCGGATTTCATCACCTTAGAACTGACTGAAACAGAGAAATAAAACTTAAATTCATGTTCAGTATTGACCTACAACATATGCAGAAGAAAACTACAACAGATATCAGTGCCTTATCCAGGCCACAGAGTCATCTAAGTTTCTACAATACTCCCACAATCAAATATCCCCACATATCCCATCACCTCGGCTTCTATAAAACCCCACATATGCCTAACATACATAAGAATTAACCCTTAGCAAAACTAGATTGCATATATAAAATTCAAAGTCTTCAACAAAGAATTTACTGATAGAAGTGCTTCATGCATATTTAATTTCCCTCTTGAAGAGAAAAGCTAAGAAACTCCCCTATTTAAGATTGCCTTACAACCCATATTCAAATAAATAACCCTAGATTATTCAAATCGAAAACAGTAAATATTTGCAAACACATTTGAAGACAACACAAATTCTAGGATCAAAGTTGATGGTTTGTATATTGATATTATCTCAGAAAATATTACAAAAACATTTGGATGTTCTTCATGATACTTGGAAAAGAGCTCAGATTAATTTCTGTAGCATTTCTTTACAATTCCTTGCGATCCTCTTACATTGGTCATGGTATCCATTTATATAATCATGGATGCAAACAAGCTTAAGACCATCCTTTCAAAAAGTTTGTTACAAAATACTACTTCACTCAAGAAGCAGTTACATGTCCTTTTCTGCTTCAACGACTTCTTCAGTTGGTGGCTCCTCCGCAATATCCTCTAACCATTCAGGAGCGCCTTCTAACTGTTCTGGAACATGTTCTAACTGTTCCAGAGCATCTTCTTCTTGAACCTCCACATTGGCCACCGCATACTTTTGGGACCATCCTTGGAAAACATCATCATTAGGCCATGAGTGGCCAATAATTTTTTTATTCAACTTTAACAACTTTTTCCAAGTGTTCCTCACTTTCCTTACCTCTGAATCCAAAAACCCATAATGAGATTTGATCTTCTCTATTTCCTCAATTGTTTTAACAAACAAAGAGGTGTCATCTTTATTGATTATCTCATTTACCCTTAAGGATAAATTAGCCCCTAACTCATCTAGCCATGCCTGTTTATCCTTTAACTGATTCTGGTTGACAAAACCTCCAGGGAACAATGCAAATTTATGCTCGATATATTCTTTCCGATGCAAATTAGCTTTTCTTTCCACATTAGCTCTTCCTTCAGCCAACTTTGTCAATCATTTTGCCAACTTACATGTAAACTTGATAGTGACATTAGCCCCTGCCTCATCATATGATGCACACATCAGTTCTAAGTCCACTTCCCTGGGCAACCATTTATTCATAATAGGCTCTAAAATAGCCTTATCCTCATTCAACTCATTAAGAGTATCCAAAATTCTTTTCATATTGAGATATATTGTAGGAGCATCAACAGTGTCAGCAAAGCTTAAAATTGTTGCCTTTATCTTCTCCTCATACTTGCTTGCAAATAAGGCCTGGGCCTATTGCAACTTTTCCATTTCATGTTGATAAGTCTCAGCCAATTGGAAACCAAAAGGCATAGGAGAAGGAGGGAATTCTATAATTGGACTAGTAGGTGGGGGTATTGCTAGAGAGGAAGCGATCATCAATGTTGAAGGCTCACCTTGATGATGTTGACTTGCCAATTGGCTCTAGAGTTTAGTGATGATGCTGTCCCTATTGGCTATTCCTTCCTTAGCTTCATTATAAGCTTTTAAAATAGTCTCCAACTTCAATTGGAGAGTAGCCTTTTCTTGGGCTTCTTTCTCTACTACTGCCACATTAAACTTTGCGGTTTCTAGAACAGTACTAGCTGCCTCCACCACTCCTGTGTCCTGAACCCTTTTGACAATCATTCCTCCAAAGAGGCTAGAATCTGAGACATTTTTCTTCCTCCTGTTCTCATCTTTCTTTAATGACCATAGGACAAGAGCAACATTATCCTTGTTGAAGGTCACACCTTCCATTGGCTTTGTTTCCTTTCTTACTGCATCAAGGATCAATGCATCAGCTATGTCCCATTCTGGGAGAATTAACACACCAACTTTATCCAACATGTCCCTCCCTTTCTCAGGGGTGATTGCTTTGAACTCCTCCATCATTTCTTGCTTAACTTCTTCTTCTACTTGGGCTGCATCTTTGAGAGGCTGCTCATTTACCTTTTTCTCACATCTGATCTTGAATTGATCAATGTTCTGTTTCCAAAGAAATTGTAGAAAAGCTCCTGATGTGACGAAGTTGCTGTCAGCTAGGAATTCTTCACTAGCTTGCTTAATAGTAAGGTCCAATTCTTGGCCCTTTAACTCACCATTAGTTAAATCCATTTCAACATTTGGTGGCTCTTCGGGCATCCCTTCTTGGGTCTCCTCATAAGTATAGGCAATCTCACCAAGACTCCCTAACTACAATAATTGTTTAGCCACAACTTGTTCATCTCCAATGTGGATAGGAGACTGAGATGGGGAATATTGAGGCTCATCAGTTTCAATTTCTTTTCCCACTTTTTGCCTCTTAGGGGAATCCTGAATGTCTACAATATCTTCAATTTTCCTTTTCCCTTTTGAAGAGGAAGGCTCACCTGTCACTGGCATGATTACAGTGTACTTTGGTCTCTTGAGCATTGCATAGTCACCAATTACCGTTATCATAGAAGCCATCTCCAATTTTTAGATGAGGGTGTTTGGGTACTAATTCTTTGATCTTAGCCCCAACATTTGTGGACATAGTTAATTGTTCTAAAAAATCATCACATATATTTCGTTCTTGGTAGTCCACCTTCTCGGTGAATTCTCTTCTAGGTGCCATTTTGGACGAGCAACTACACCACTAGCAACTAGCACAGACCTCTAACAAAGTAATTCACATGACAAATATTTGAGAACAAACCAGAGTTATCAAGAAAAGCACAAAATCCTGATTATTCGCCCGAAGAAAATCGCTCTGCAACAATTCGCTTTGCAACAAACTTCGATGAAATGATATTAGCAATCAAGTTGATGAGGACTACAGAAGACAAGTTGGCATTTAAGTTTTTTAGGAATTAACTCCGCATGCTTCGGCTTTCTTTTCATAATTGAATTTAGCAAATCGAATTCAAAACTGGCTCCAATGGGTCATGATTCCTCTGAGTCTTTCCTCTATTTCACTCTTTCGCTATTTCACAGAACATAAAAGCCGTGCTCTTTTCTTTCACGAAGCAACG
Source organism: Cryptomeria japonica (assembly GCF_030272615.1). Lineage (NCBI taxonomy): Eukaryota > Viridiplantae > Streptophyta > Pinopsida > Cupressales > Cupressaceae > Cryptomeria > Cryptomeria japonica. The sequence continues at coordinate 549,780,986 of NC_081410.1, read as the reverse complement.
CTGGCCGTTGGATCACGAGAACTTGCATTATCTTTACCTCTGCTTAATCTCTCTGCTTGAGTTTTCGGCCCTACCCTTTTTTCGGCACTTTGCAATACTTAACAGTCGAGCACTTCCCCTTCGCGAAGCCGCGCCAAGCGTTAGATCTAACTCAAGTCACTCGGCCTTTAATTCCAACCGGGACCGTCAATCTTTCTAACTAACCGCGCCTCACCCTGACGGTTAGCGGTTTTCGCCATTCCGCTGAGGTTAATCTGTGGGCATCTTCGGGTTACGAATCAACGAGAATCGTTGGATCAATCCTAAGATGAATGCCTTTTAAGTGGGCCCTGCATCCGAGAATCACTTACCCCACCTTTTCATCAGTAAATACATGCCACATGGCAGTTGGCCATTACCCATGGCAACTTGCTTGGGTTCCATTCTGGATCTGCCACGTGCCATCTTTCATTACTCCCACATAACTGCCGGTTACACCTTGGCGGGCCCTTAACAATCTTTTAGAACTACGTGTCACTTGACATGTCCCTATCAAGCTCCATAAAAGTAGCAGCTATTTTGCCATGTCACACCTACGTGTGACTTCCACCTGTCTTTCGTAACTTCGCGAGCACTAATCATCATTCAACTTGCGGCCACGAAATCACAAGAACCGTTGGATCAAAACAGAGTTAATTGGCTTTTAACTTCGTGCTTAGCCTACCCTTTGGGCCCACCAACCCTTTTCGCCACTTCGCGATGAGTAAACCACGTTTAGCTTGATCTCACGAAATCACGCTGTCCGCCCGATTAGATGGGACTTGACTGGTATTTAACTTTGGCTCGAACGTATGTGTCGGGTCCACCTTTCTGCCTTTCGCTACTTCGTGATAGATAAATTGTGAGCACTTTTAGGTCGCGAATCAATGCGGACCGTCAGATCAACAGAAAGCTGCGTGATGCTTATAAGGCCCAACAGATATTTAGAAAAAGGCATGTTTAAAGCAGGAATTAAAACATTTGAAGGGACCGCCTAGGTAAATTAGAAGGCGGGGAAAATTTTCGTGACAAAGGGACCCATTACTTAAGTGAATAAAGTAATGCAGAAACAAAAGCCAAAGGGTTTTTATCAGTCATTAAAGCGATTTAAAACCTAAACCCTAAACCCATTTGGACTTGAAATAGGCTTGAAGCAACAAGAACATACCAGACTCAAAAAACATTACAGACTTAGCCAATAATGGAAAAAGCATACCCATTTTTTAAACAGTGATAACAATGGCTCTGACTGGGGATGGTTGATCGCAAGGTCAACACAAGAACTCAGAAAACTCTGGAGAAACAGACTAAAACACAAGCCCAAAAAACAAGCAACATAAAGCAAACAAATATATACAAACAGAGGACCAACTGTGCATGGACTTCAAGAGAAGTAGTGTTTCAGGAATTGTCCATGCACTGGAAATTCCTGTACTTCATCATTCATATTCTTAAAAAAATATGAGTCCTTTCCATTTTGATCACAAACCACAAAAGGGCCAATCCATAATGACTCAAACTTTTTATGCTTTCCCTTGTCTTGTCCTTTTGCATTCCACTGAAGAACAACATCACCGATTTGAAACTTTCTCAATGATGTCCTTTTATCAAACAGATATTTAGACTGCAATTGGATCTTCAGATTTCTCTTATGAGCTAGAGTTCTGATCTCTTCCACTTCCACTATCTGAATCATTCGGTTCTCCATAGGTTCAGATAGCTCCATGTCTTCAACTTGCAAGAATTTATAAACTAGAAGAAGATTGTTTACTGGCAGTCTAGCTTGTGTACCATAAACCAGTTCAAAAGGTGACATTCCAATGGCCTTCTTGACAGTTACTCTGTCAGCCCACAAGGCTAATTTCAACTTTTGATCCCAAGACCTCTTGTTCTCTTCTAGGATTTTCTTGATGATGTTCAAGAGGCTTTTATTACTAGATTCAGCTTGTCCATTTCCCTGAGGATGATAGGGTGAAGAGTAAGACATGATTATTCCATGACTGGTACAAAATCCAACAAACTCTTCTGACCTGAAACTCATGGCATTGTCCATTACTAATTTTGCAGGGATTCCAAATCTAGTTATAACATTATCCATCAGGAAGTCAATGACAACTTTACTTATAGCTCTTCTTGTGGGAATATCTTCAATCCATTTAGTAAAATAATCAGTGGCTACTATGATCCATCTATGACCTCTTCCTGATCTCTCAACAATCTCTCCAATAAAATCAATGCCCCATTGGACAAAAGGGGCTTCCACTGTGACTGGATTTAGGGGTAAAGCTCCTTCATACTTCAATTTGGATGAATTTTTTTTGACATGGGTCACATTTCCTGACATGTTCATGAGCATCCTTGAATAAGGTAGGCCAATAGTACCCAACCCAGATTATCTTACCAGCAGTTGTCTTAGCATAGTAATGGCCTCCACATACTCCATCATGCATTTCAATCAACACCCTTTTAGCCTGGAATTCATCCAAACACATTAGCAGTTCTCCATCTCTTTTTCTCCAAAACAAATCACCTTGAATGAGAGCATATTTTTGTGACTTGAGTTTTAGAGTTCTTCTTTGATTATGTGTCATTCCTTCTGAAAATGTAGCATCTCTTAAAAATCGGACTATCTCTGAATACCAAGGTTGCCTTTCAATACTGGTGACCATGGTGTTTTCAACTTCAACATTATTTACCTCAATATCAAGAAGATTTGATTCAGTCATGAGCTTTGCAAGGCCTAAACCTCTTACCAATTTAGTAATCTTTATCTCTAAATCAAACTCTTGAATCCTATTTATCCATCTGCACCTTTTTCCTGTGACCTCAGATTGGGATAAAATGTCCTTGACTGTAGCATGTGGAACATAAGCAACTGCAATTACCAAGTAGGGTCTAAAAGCCTTGACAACTTTAACCAAAGCATATGCCTGTTTTTCCATGATTTCATATCTTAATTTTGCTGCCTGTAAAGACTTGCTATAGAAGGCTATGGGATGTTCATGTCCCTCATTATCCTTTTGCAACAATACTACAACTATTTCTATGATATGAAGCAAAAAAGAACAAAGAAAAGAGTTTACTATAATCCGAGGACTTCAACACAGGTGCTTCCTAAATGGCCTTTTTAATTTCAGCAAAAGCCTTTGAGGCTTCTTGATCCCAACAAAACTTGGTATCCTTCTTGAGCAACTTGACAATGGGCTTAACTATCTCTGCAAAGTTTGCAATGAATCTTCTAACAAAATTTACTTTGCCTTAAAAAGATTGGATACCTTTAACACTTTTCGGTTCAGGCACTTTGTTTATTGCTTCAATTCTTTCAGGTCTATTTTTACCCCTTCCTTGGAGACAATATGCCCCAACAACTTCCCTTCAGCAATAACAAAATGACACACCAAATTCTAAAGCCTTATTGAACACCTTTTCCAAATGTCCACAGTGATCATCAACCCTTTTGGAGAAGCATGTTAAATCATCTTGGTACACTACCATGATGATATTAATGAATTCTTTGAAGGCTACATCCATAGCTCTTTGAAATGTGGCTCCAACATTTTTTAATCCAAAAGGCATTCTAACATAAACATATGTTCCCCAAGGGGTGGAGAAAGCGGTTTTGAATTGCTCAGATTCCTTCACTAACACCGGATTATACTCTGAGAAACCGTCCATCATTGACAAAAGATCACAACCAGTTACTCTCTGCAACATAGCTTCCATATTGGGAGAAGAATAATTATCCTTCAAGGAAGCAACATTTAAATTTCTGAAATCAACACATAATCTTATGTCCCCATTCTTCTTTCTTACTGGGACCAAATTGGAGACCCATGAAGAATGTCTTATAGGTTTAATAATCCCTCCTTCTCTTAGCTTGGATAATTCTTGTTGCATCTTATCTTCTAACAAGGGATTAATAGGTCTCTGCTTTTGTCTGAAAGGCTTAGCATCTGGAAGTAAAGGAACTTCATGCTGAAACAAGTCTTGTCTATATGCCTTTAGGTCTTCATAAGACCAAGCAAACACATGCTTATACCTTTTCAATAAATTAATGAGATTAGTTCTTACATGAGGAGGCAAGTTTTTTCCAATGTATACCAACTTAGGGGATGATTCAATCCCTAAGTTTACTTCCTCCGAGTCTTCTGACTTGGTAGTAGATTGCTGATGCAGGTGACTATCATTATAACTGAACATGCCCTCAAGCTCCACCAACCCCTTAGGTATCTCATTTGTTTCCAACTGAACCAAGTCATTTCCAAATACTGTCTCTCTGTTATCAACCACCTCCACCAATGCATTGCAGTCAATCTTCTGTCCATCACAATTATCTATGCATTGTATGAACCTAAGAATATCTTCATCATCAGCAAAAACTTGCCAATTATACACATTATCAGGGATGGCAGGCCTAGACTTTATTTCCACAGTGGATATACCAGCTAGTGTTGCATCATCATCCTTTAATGCAACATTAGCTAAGAAGTCTACCATGATATTCTTTGATCTTTCTATCCAATTAATAGAAAATGCACTAAAATACTCAATAACATCCCAGACTGCATGTTTATATCTTTTCAATCTATCATTTTTTGATGCATATTTGGATCTTACCTGAGAGACAACCAATTTTGAATCTCCTAAAACTTTCAACAGTTGGATTCCATGCCTCTTTGCAACTTCAAGCCCCAATAATAGGGCTTCATACTCTGCAGTATTATTTGTGCACTGGAAAGCCAATAAGAAAGAATATTTAAAAGTTATACCTGATGGGGATACAAAAAGAACCCCTGCTACAGATCCTTCTTTGGAGCAAGCTCCATCAAAGTACATTTGCCATAGACCATGTTGTTGTGATTCTAATTTGATCACAATGGGGTCAGTATTCTTTAACTGAGGTAAAATTGGTTGTAGTATAAAATTATCAAGATCTACATCAACCATACAATTGAGCATATTAGGATCTACATTTTCAATTACTCTAGGAGCACGTGGTTCTCTATACAACTTTACCTAATTCCCATTGATTGGGATGGTAGCATAAGATAAGTCCAATTGGACATTTCCTCCTACTGCTGTTGCCCACTGCCTGGATAACAACATGCCATAATGAGGCTTAGTATCAGTGACAATAACATCAATTTTATAAGTTGCTTTAGGGAATGCTGCTATTTTCACTTCAACATCTTTCATTGTACCTATCACAGGCACTTCTCTATTATCCATAGCATAACATTTCCCATACACTGTAATCACTGATAATCCTAATTCTTTCATAACACCATAAGGCATTATATTAGCAGCTACACCTGAATCTATCATACAATTTTTAATCAACCGGTTATTCACTAATAAAGTGACATAAAAAGGATCTACCTATGATGGTTCTTGAGTAATAGTTGTTCCAACATAAACCTCTGGGGTTTGGAACTCTTGATCCTTTCCATTTTTAACTGAACCGGTGGGTAAAACTGTGTTACTGTCAGATATGTTAGAAAATAAAGACAATGCTGCTTCCCTTTGTTCTTTTATTTTCAATAATTCTATTAATGGGACAGTGACTTTCATTTGTGTAAGAGCTTGAGCCATGTCAAATGTGGAATTACTGCTCAATTCAGTATTAGCTCTAACTCTTTCTGCCTTAGGCTGACTTGCCTTCTTTGTTGTGGCAGCTCCTTGTGTATCATTGGTATTATTATCACCTGTACTCTTGGGTACATCTTTAATTTGATCTTTCTTTTCTTGACCCATTTGAGGGGGAATGACACTTCTTGTCTTTTTTTGAATAACCTCTTTTATAAACATGGATCCGGGTTCACCCCGATCACTATCCTTTCTGGTGCTCCTTAGGTTGTAATTGTGCTTTGCCTTAGCTATAGCAGCCTTGGTGAGATTTTTCACTTCTTCATCACTAGGTCTTCTAAGATGAACTTCTTCATCTTCAATGGTTACCACATTCAATGTAGGATGCCAATCAAGTGTTAGTTGTCCTTGGTAGGACCTTTTACTATCCAGCACATCACAGTCACTAAATTCACTCTACAGAGACTCCTCATCACTTTCTATAACGGTCTCAAACATGTTAATATCAGACTCAGCCTCTTGTTTCATGGACTCTTCTAAGGTTTGAGCAACTGCACACTGATGAGGGGAATGTGGCCCGTCACAAGCAATACACCAAGGAGTGTTCTCCATGTTATGAACATTTTTTCCTTTCAAAGGATCAGGGGTGTCTTGGCTCTGAGCAATCTTAGGCTTCTCATTCTGAGGCTTACCATCCTTCCAGTTGGTGTTATAAGGCATATCATGCAATCTAGGAGGTCTATCTTGCCAATTGTAGTAAGGTTTATCATTCTTATTTACCTTAGCAGTTAGATCCTTCATAGCAGTGACTAACTTTTCTATCTTATCCTCCTCCTTAGCAACTTTGTTTGATTGCTGTTTTGTTTCTTGCCACAACCTACCATCGGTTCTTCTTCCTAGTTTTCCAGATGCTTTCCTATTGCTCTCCACATTGATAGCAATTCTGAATGCATCTCTCAGGCTATGTGGATTTTTATTCCTTGGGATATAAGCCATTTTGGAATCAAATGCATTGTAATAAGTGTTTAGGCACATGTTATCATCTAACCTCATTACCTGATACAACCTACGCATGGCTTTCTGAAACCTAGCATTGAAATTAGTGACCATTTCATTATCAGATTTTCTAATATTATTAAATTTATTAAGCATGAAACTCACATTTGTTTTGTCACCATACTGCTCTTGAAAGCAATTTTTAAAGTCCTCCCAAGACCCAATGCTACAACAGGGAGACCTCTATACCAATCTCTCGCATCATCTATTAGGGATTGGACAAATAGTTTCATTATGACATCTTCATCTACTATCTCATAATCATTTATCAGGTCACCAAAAGATTTTAAATCTTCCCTTACACTAATTGCATTATTTCCAGCAAACTTAGGGAGTCTGTCTCTTAATTCAGTTGGAACATGGTTAGGATATCCAGGGATTCCATAAAAAAATAACTACCTGTACTGCTCTAAGTTGATGGATTTTCTCTGGAATGGGTTAACGGTATTGTTATTACCCATGTTCATTTTTATATTGGGGGCTTGAGTTTGAGAGATCTGGTTATTCTGATTAATAACAGGGGCTTGACTAACTGTTGCTATATTAACAGGCAAGGTTGGTTGGATTTTAACAGGAGGGAGGGAAACTTGCTGAGGTATAGGTTTATTCAGACCTTCTGATGGAAAGATAATGGGTGGAGCTTTTAGATAGCCAATTTTTCTTTTAACCTCTTGGTTAGCAGCCTCTAACTTAGCTTTCTCCAATTCCATTTGTAAGTCTTCTTTTTCTTTCCTCATTCTTTCCATCTCCCTTTCATGTGATAATAATCTATGAGAGATTTCCACTGTAGTTTTAGATCCCGACCCATCTTCCATGCATTTCTGCTTCCCTTTATCAACCTCATTTCTGACAGGCTGTGGGTCACTAAAAACCTCCCTATTTGGTTGGGTTACTGACTTACATGTTGGTTTGGCCTTAGGGACTAGAATTTCCCTGATCACAGGACCTTCATCCTCACTCTTTGCCTTTTCTTGAGCAAGGACCTCAAGATCTGCAATCTGTCTCAGAAGCTTGTCTCTTTCCATCAATTTGGCTTTAACTTCTCTCTCTTTATTGGCTTCTTTTTGGGTTCTCAAAGAGATGAGATGATGGAATTTTCTATTTAGGTCCTCTATCTCTTGGGATATCTTATCTTCATTGGGGAAAACTTCTTCTGAGTCTGATATATTGACTTGATCAATATCAATCAAGCTAATGTTTCCATCAATTGTCCTAGGTACAGAACTTCTGACTATATTTGAACTAGTTCTGTCTCTTCCAGAGGGACTAGTATGAGATATACCTTGATTTAAAACATTAACATCTTCTACATTTCTGAACAAACCAGAATGGAAACCAAAAACATCATGTTCAAATTCTCTTGAAGAAGAATTTGATCTAGCATAGACAGGTCTTTCAGATATCTTACCCATATTATTGCTTTTTGTGGACCCAAGCAACATTCGACAGCTCATGCAACACTGACCTTTTCTGACCCCTTCTTGACTGTTCAGGTAATCCTTCCTGCAATGTTTCACGAGGATGTTTTTTCATGAAAGATCGAGTATGCTTTCCTTCCTGCATTGCACTTGTTTTCTTTTTAGAATTTCCTTATTTCTAAAAGGACTGGTTTAAATAAACAGAGTTGCCACCCACAAATCTATGGGAAATATGAAAACAAGCTGGATTTCACAGTATGACTCTCCCCAACAGAGTCGCCACTTTTGTTGTTCTCAAATTCTGATTCCCTCTAACATCCCTGGTAATAAAAAAATAAACTCTGTCTGCAGAAGAGAAATCAAAGAGAAGGAAAACTTTAGAGCAACATATGACAAGGTTTTATGACCTTCTACACTTTGAACTTATAAAAAGTTCAGGCGGGTATACCCTAGGTGAATTCTTTCACACTTTAAACAAAACCCACAGTAACCATTGTCCCAAAAACCAGTGGATTTCATTGCCTTAGAACTAACTGAAACAAAGAAATAAAACTTAAATTCATGTTCAGTATTGACCTACAAGATATGCAGAAGAAAACTACAACATATATCAGTGCCTTATCCAGGCCACAGAGTCATCTAAGTTTCTACAATACTCCCACAATCAAATATCCCCACACATCCCATCACCTCAGCTTCTATAAAACCCCACATATGCCTAACATACGTAAGAATTAACCCTTAGCAAAACTAGATTGCATTTATCAAATTCAAATTCTTTAACAAAGAATTTACTGATAGAAGTGCTTCATGCATATTTAATTTCCCTCTCGAAGAGAAAAGATAAGAAACTCCCCTATTTAAGATTGCCTTACAACCCATATTCAAATGAATAACCCTAGATTATTCAAATCGAAAACAATAAATATTTGCAAACACATTTGAAGACAACACAAATTCTAGGATCAAAGTTGATGGTTTGTATATTGATATTATCTCAGAAAATATTACAAAAACATTTGGATGTTCTTCATGATACTTGGAAAAGAGCTCAGATTAATTTCTGTAGCATTTCTTTACAATTCCTTGCGATCCTCTTACATTGGTCATGGTATCCATTTATATAATCATGGATGCAAACAAGCTTCAGACCATCCTTTCAAAAAGTTTGTTACAAAATACTACTTCACTCAAGAAGCAGTTGCATGTCCTTTTCTGCTTCAACGACTTCTTCAGTTGGTGGCTCCTCCGTAATATCCTCTAACCATTCAGGAGCGCCTTCTAATTGTTCTGGAACATGTTCTAATTGTTTTGGAGCATCTTCTTCTTGAACCTCCACATTGGCCACTGCATACTTTTGGGACCATCCTTGGAAAACATCATCATTAGGCCATGAGTGGCCAATAATTTTTTTATTCAACTTTAACAACTTTTTCCAAGTGTTCCTCACTTTCCTTACCTCTGAATCCAAAAACCCATAATGAGATTTGATCTTCTCTATTTCCTCAATTGTTTTAATGAACAAAGAGATGTCATCTTTATTGATTATCTCATTCACCCTTAAGGATAAATTAGCCCCTAACTCATCTAGCCATGCCTGTTTATCCTTTAACTGATTCTGGTTGACAAAACCTCCAAGGAACAATGCAAATTTATGCTCGATATATACTTTCCGATGCAAATTAGCTTTTCTTTCCACATTAGCTCTTCCTTCAGCCAACTTTGTCAATCCTTTTGCCAACTTACATGTAGACTTGATAGTGACATCAGCCCCTGACTCATCATATGATGCACACATCAGTTCTCAATTCACTTCCCTGGGCAACCATTTATTCATAATAGGCTCTAAAATAGCCTTATCCTCATTCAACTCATTAAGAGTATCCAAAATTCTTTTCATATTGAGATATACTGTAGGAGCATCAACAGTGTCAGCAAAGCTTAAAATTGTTGCCTTTATCTTCTCCTCATACTTGCTTGCAAATAAGGCCTGGGCCTGTTGCAACTTTTCCATTTCATGTTGATAAGTCTCAGCCGGTTGGAAACCAGAAGGCATAGGAGAAGGAGGGAATTCTATAATTGGACTAGTAGGTGGGGGTATTGCTAGAGAGGAAGCGATCATCAATGTTGAAGGCTCACCTTGATGATGTTGACTTGCCAATTGGCTCTAGAGTTTAGTGATGATGCTGTCCCTATTGGCTATTCCTTCCTTAGCTTCATTATAAGCTTTTAAAATAGTCTCCAACTTCAATTGGAGAGTAGCCTTTTCTTGGGCTTCTTTCTCTACTACTGCCACATTAAACTTTGCGGTTTCTAGAACAGTACTAGCTGCCTCCACCACTCCTGTGTCCTGAACCCTTTTGACAATCATTCCTCCAAAGAGCCTAGAATCTGAGACATTTTTCTTCCTCCTGTTCTCATCTTTCTTTAATGACCATAGGACAAGAGCAACATTATCCTTGTTGAAGGTCACACCTTCCATTGGCTTTGTTTCCTTTCTTACTGCATCAAGGATCAATGCATCAACTATTTCCCATTCAGGGAGAATTAACACACCAACTTTATCCAACATATCCGTCCCTTTCTCAGGGGTGATTGCTTTGAACTCCTCCATCATTTCTTGCTTAACTTCTTCTTCTACTTGGGCTGCATGTTTGAGAGGCTGTTCATTTACCCTTTTCTCACATCTGATCTTGAATTGATCAATGTTTTGTTTCCAAAGAAATAGTAGAAAAGCTCCTGATGTGACGAAGTTGTTGTCAACTAGGAATTCTTCACTAGCTTGCTTAACAGTAAGGTCCAATTCTTGGCCCTTTAACTCACCATCAGTTAAATCCATTTCAGCATTTGGTGGCTCTTCGGGCATCCCTTCTTGGGTCTCCTCATAAGTATAGGCAATCTCACCAAGACTCCCTAACTACAATAATTGTTCAGCCACAACGTGTTCATCTCCAATGTGGATAGGAGACTGAGATGGGGAATATTGAGGCTCATCAGTTTCAATTTTTTTTCCCACTTTTTGCCTCTTAGGGGAACCCTGAATGTCTACAATATCTTCAATTTTCCTTTTCCCTTTTGAAGAGGAAGGCTCACCTGTCACTGGCATGATTACAGTGTACTTTGGTCTCTTGAGCATTGCATAGTCACCTGGTGGGATTGCTTTAGCAAAAGCAGGCTTGGGCAAGACCATCTTAACCTTATTAGGATCATTTTGCATTATGGCCTCCCTTTTTTCCTTTAGGGTCTGCATTACATCTTCAAAATAAAGAATCAGAAATTTTATTTTCTCCTCAAATGGGGTGAAGCTAGATAGAGGGTCATAGCTAGTGTCAAACTGATGAATAAAATCAAGGGCTTTCTTATATGCCACCCACTTCTCCTTCCTTAGTTCCTACTCATCTAAGCTGAACTCGTTCCTAATCAAATCCTCAGGAAACTGAAATTGATGAGGCCTACCTCTGCATACTGCTCTTTTCCTGAACATGCCATTGAAGAAGTCCTCAGGGTCTGCACATCTTAACACTGCAGTTGATAACCTATATTGTTTAAAGAAATCTTCAAAGAATCTCCATCCACCCTTAGTGATTACAAAATGGTGGGCCATGGTAACAGTTGGGAAAATAGTCCCTTTACCTCTGTTAGTCAACTCAGCTTCCTGCACCCCTCCAATCTGTCTTAACACTTCTGCAATCCCTATTTTCAATGGGACCTGATAGAGTAGTAAATAAGGGGTGCCTCTAAATCCAAACACTCTGAAAATAGTAGACATAGGGTACAAATAGATGTCTCCCCAATTGTGAGCAATCTTGATATCCTCTGCAAACTCTTTAGGTCTAATAAATTCCAAAAGAGCTTTAGGGATTCTAGGGTTTTCTCTACATAAGAGGATTCTGATCTTAGATGCAAAGCATCTATCAAACTTCAGATAACTTGCATCCTCTCTATCCCATGATAAAACAGTACTGGACAATTGTACTGGCATTTCCTCATTATCCTTGACCTTAACCAGGTCCATCTCCTTTGCAAAGTAATCAACACCCTTGAACAGGAACATGTGCATTAACATAGAATACCATCCAAACGGCTTGTCAACCTTACCATTCTTGGTTCCTACTAACCCTTTATGAATGGCATCAGCAAGGTATGAAGCATAATCAAATGTAATGGCCAAAGAAGGATTCAAAATTTGGGCAATCATTAGCATATAATGGGTTGGCATATTCTTTTCAGCATCTTCCCCAAAGATCCGGCATAAGGCCCAATACATACCCTTAGCTCTCAGGGTGAATAAATTGAGGGAGAATGGTTCCATTGTGCTGGGGCCTACAACTGTCAACCCCCCTATCTTCACAAAGAACTCTCTTAATGGGCCATTCCTAAGATGATCCCTCTGTATGTTGTAAATCTAGGCTAATGATTCAAAATCAATATTCTCTAAGAAATTGGAGGATTCACTGAGTTTGAAAGATTTTCAGAATTCATCTTCATTGATTTCAATCAGGACTGACCCCTTTATGTTCTTGATGCACCTTGCCACAGAGTCATAATTTTGTGCAGTCAAAGTTAACAGGTCTATATCCATAAAAACACCTGGGACAACAAGCTTTCCTACATCCTGTTCCCATATGCCATTCACAGGAGCTGGAGAATTTCTTTGCCCAAAACCGACTTTGAAAAGTCCTAAGCCTAACATTCCTATTTCAGGGTCTCTCAACCAATTACCCTTATCATACAAGCCATGTCCAATTTTTAGACGAGGGTGTTTGGGTACTAATTCTTTGATCTTATCCCCAACATTGGTGGACATAGTTAATTGTTCTAAAAAATCATCACATATATTTTGTTCTTGGTAGTCCACCTTCCCGGTGAATTCTCTTCTAGGTGCCATTTTGGACGAGCAACTACACCACTAGCAACTAGCACAGACCTCTAACAAAGTAATTCACATGGCAAATATTTGAGAACAAACCAGAGTTATCAAGAAAAGCACAAAAACCTGATTATTTGCTTGAAGAAAATCGCTCTGCAACAATTCGCTCTGCAACAAACTTTGATGAAACGATATTAGCAATCAAGTTGATGCGGACTACAAAAGACAAGTTGGCATTTAAGTTTTTTAGGAATTAACTCCGCATGCTTCAGCTTTCTTTTCATAATTGAATTCAGCAAATCGAATTCAAAACTTGCTCCAACGGGTCATGATTCCTCTGAGTCTTTCCTCTGTTTCACTCTTTCGCTATTTCGCAGAACATAAAACCCACGCTCTTTTCTTTCACGAAGCAACGCTGGCCGTTGGATCACGGGAACTTGCATTGTCTTTACCTCCGCTTAATCTCTCTGCTTGAGTTCTGGGCCCTACCATCTTTTCGTCACTTCACAATACTTAACAATCAAGAACTTCCCCTTTGCGAAGCCGAGCCAAGCGTTAGATCTAACTCAAGTCACCCGGCCTTTAATTCCAACCGGGACCGTCAATCTTTCTAACTAACCGCGCCTCACCCTGACGGTTAGCAGTTTTCACCATTTCGCTGAGGTTAATCTGTGGGCATCTTCGGGCCACGAATCAACAAGAATCATTGGATCAATCCTAAGATGAATGCCTTTTAAGTGGGCCCTGCATCCAGGAATCACTTACCCCACCTTTTCATCAGTAAATACACGTCACATGGCAGTCGACCATTAGCCATGGCAACTCGCTTGGGTTCCATTCTGGATCTGCCACTTGCCATCTTTCATTACTCCCACATAACCGCCGGTTACACCTTGGTGGGCCCTTAACAATATTTTAGAACTATGTGTCACTTGACATGTCCCTATCGAGCTCCACAAAAGTAGCATCTATTTTGCCACATCACACCTATGTGTGACTTCCACCTGTCTTTTGCGACTTCACGAACACTAATCATCATTCAACTTGCGGCCACGAAATCACGAGAACTATTGGATCAAAACAGAGTTAATTGGCCTTTAACTTCGTGCTTAGCCCGCTCTTTGGGCCCACCAACCCTTTTCGCCACTTCGCGATGAGTAAACCATGTTTAGCTTGATCTCACGAAATCACGCTGTCCGTCTGATCAGATGGGACTTGACCGATATTTAACTTTGGCTCGAACCTATGTGCTGGGCCCACCTTTTTGCCTTTCGCTACTTCGCGATAGATAAATTGTGAGCACTTTTAGGTCGCCAATCAATGTGGACCGTCAGATCAACAGAAAGCTACGTGATGCTTACAAGGCCCAACAAATATTTAGAAAAAGGCATATTTAAAAGCGGGAATTAAAACATTTGAAGGGATCGCCTAGGTAAATTACAAGGGGGGGAACATTTTCACGACAAAGGGACCCATTACTTAAGTGAATAAAGTAATGCAGAAACAGAAGCCAAAGGGTTTTTATCAGTCATTAAAGCGATTTAAAACCTAAACCCTAAACCCATTTGGACTTGAAACAGGCTTGAAGCAACAAGAACATACCAGACTCAAAAAACATTACAGACTTAGCCAATAATGGAAAAAGCATACCCATTTTTTAAACAGTGATAACAAATGCAATGATTGAGGAATACCAATCTATCTTAAAAAATGATGCCTGGGACATTGTACCTAGACCAAAAGACAAATCAGTTGTTTCTTGAAAGTGGTTATTCAAAATCAAATATGCACCAGATGGTAGTATTGAAAAACACAAAGCCAGATTTGTTGCCAGGGGGTTTTTTCAAAAGGTTGGAATTGATTACGAAGAGAAATTTTCTCCAGTTGCCCGATATACTTCTGTAAGAACCATTATCGCCATGGCAACGTTTAAAGGGTGAAAGATACATCAAATGGATGTAAAGACCACATTTTTGAATGGTGTTATTGAGGAAGAAGTATATATAGAACAACCTGAAGGCTTTGCTACACATGATAGAAACCTCTATGTGTGTAAACTGAAAAAAGCTCTCTACAACCTTAAGCAAGCTCCTAGGGCATGGTATGAAATGATAGATAGTTATCTCTCCAAGCTAGGATATTCCAAAAAAGAAACAGGTCCTAACATATACTTCAAAATATTGGATGGTGACATGTTAATACTTGTCCTCTATGTTGACGACTTGTTGATAACAGGAGAAGATCATCTTATTGCAAAATGCAAACAAGATCTTGTGGCTGAATTTGATATGAAGGATCTAGGTCTTCTGCACCATTTCCTGGGTCTAGAAGTATGGCAAAAAGAGAATTATATTTTCCTAAATCAAGGAAAATACACCACTGATATCTTGACCAAATTTGGTATGATGGATTGTAAACCTCTATCCACTCCAATGGAAACAAATCCTCATAAGCTCAAAAATGAAGCAGTAGATTCAGAACCTACAGATCCTACAAACTATAAACAAATTATTGGATCTCTTATATACCTGGTAAACACTCGCCGTGATATTTGTTACGCTACTAATGTGCTAAGTCATTTCATGTGTGAACCCAA